>NC_143145.1:60260015-60565598 GCF_059928025.1 Delphinapterus leucas
CGAGGGAGGGAGCAAGGAAGGAAGGAGGGTAGGAAGGAAAGAAGAAGGAAAGATGATAAAGTAAAATAAAGTAAGATAAAATATAATAAAGTTATTAAAATAAAAAAATAATTATTAAGAGGAAAAAAACCCAATAAACAAAAAAATGGATGGATAGAACCCTGGAACAAATGGTGGAAACAAAGCTATCCAGACAAAATCTCACACAGAAGCATACACATACACACTCACAAAAAGAGGAAGAGAGGAAAAAATCATAAATCTTGCTCTCAAAGTCCACCCCCTCAATTTGGGATGATTCGTTGTCTAAAGAAGGGAAAGCAGGAAAGAAAGAACGAAGATAAAGTAAAATAAAGTAAAGTTATTCAAATAAAAAGTAATTATTAAGAGAAAAATTAAAAAAAAAAAACAAAAACGGACGGATACAACCCTCAGACAAATGGTGGAAGCAAAGCTATACAGACAAAATCTCACACAGAAGCATACACATACACACTCAGAAGAAAGGAAAAGGGGAAAAAATAATAAACCTTGCTCTCAAAGCCCTCCTCCTTAATTTGGGATGATTCCTTGTCTATTCATGTATTCCACAGCTGCAGGGTACATCAAGTTGATTGTGGAGCTTTAATCCGATGCTTCTGTGGCTGCTGGGAGAGATTTCCCTTTCTCTTCTTTGTTCTCACAGCTCCCAGGGGCTCAGCTTTGGATTTGGCCCCGCCTGTGCTTGTAGGTCGCCGGAGGGCGTCTGTTCTTTGCTCAGACAGGACAGGGTTAAAGGAGCCGCTGATTCGGAGGCTTTGGCTCACTCAGGCCGTGGGTAGGGAGGGTCACGGAGTGCAGGGCAAGCCTGTGGAGGCAGAGGCCGGCGTGACGTTGCACCAGACTGAGGCACGCCGTGCGTTGTCCGGGGGGAGCTGTCCCTGGATCCCAGGACCCTGGCAGTGGCGGGCTGCACAGGCTCCTCGGAAGTGGGGTGTGGATAGTGACCTGTGCTCGCACACAGGCTTCTTGGTGGCGGCAGCAGCAGCCTTAGCGTCTCATGCCTGTCTCTGGGGTCCGCGCTTTTAGCCGTTACTCGCACCCGTCTCTGGAGCTCCTTTAAGCAGCGTTCTTAATCCCCTCTCCTCACGCCCCAGGAAATAAAGAGGGAAGAAAAAGTCTCTTGTCTCTTTGGCAGGTCCAGACTTTTCCCCGGACTCCGTCCCGGCCAGCCGTGGCGCACTAACCCCCTGCAGGATGTGTTCACGCAGCCAACCCCAGTCCTCTCCCTGCGCTCCAACCGAAGACCAAGCCTCAGCTCCCAGCCCCGCCCGCTCCGGCGGGTGAGCAGACAAGCCTCTCGGGCTGGTGAGTGCCGGTGGCTCTTATCCTCTGTGCGGGAATCTTTCCGCTTTGCCCTCCGCACCCCTGTTGCTGTGCTCTCCTCGGCAGCTCTGAAGCTCCCCCGCTCCGCCAGCCGCAGTCTCCGCCCACGAAGGGGCTTCCTAGTGTGTGGACACTTTTCCTCCTTCACACCTCCCTCCCACTGGTGCAGGTCCCGTCCCTATCCTTTCGTCTCTGTTTATTCTTTTTTCTTTTGCCCTACCCAGGCACATGGAGGGGTTTCTTGCCTTTTGGGAGGTCTCAGGTCTTCTGCCAGTGTTCAGTAGGTGTTCTGTAGGTGTTGTTCCACGTGTAGATGTATTTCTGGTGTATCTGTGGGGAGGAAGGTGATCTCCGCGTCTTACTCTTCCGCCATCTTCCCAGAAGTCCTCGGGTACAGAGTTTTCCACAAGGCCACTTTTAGATGTAACTTGTTTCCTTGGAGCACAATATTCTATGCTGCCAAATTCAAAAATTTTAAAAAAAGCAAACAGTATAAATGTTAAAGCTGTATTTTAGGGCACAGTATCATGTAACAAATGTCAGCATGCTCATAGAGGCTAACCAGATATGATTTGTTAAAATTACCAAATATGGTTTCTTTGAGATGAAGTTCATGTGTGAGTACAGAAGAGTCAAAATTATGAAGCCAGGACATAATCCCTAAAAAATACTGGACAGATCAAATAATATATGAAACTTCCTTCTAAAGTCTTCTGTATTTCTATATCTTCAACATAATTTAAATATTTCTCTAGTGTTTAATCTTCACAGATGGCTCTTCCTTCTTTATCAATTTACATTTGAATGCTTCCTCATTCTCTTCTGCTTACTTTATATGTTAGTTGGGGTGCTATAGAGGTAGGAATGTGAGCCCAGCATATTGTTTTACAATCTTGATGAGGTGGTGTTTGCTAGATTATTAGTAAATTTTATTCAGTACCCCAAAATTTTATTGCTAACTTAAATCCTGTTGAATTTCTAATCCTGTTATAACTTTAGTCCTATAAACAGAATACTCCTTTTTGGTTACAGAATTTGGTTTAATATTTAAAACTCAATATTCAACTGCAAATTTTTACTTATAAAAACTCTATTGTACATAATTGGTAATGTGTTGAAATAAAATATTAAATGATAGTTATTTTATGTTTTCCCATTTCCTGGTATATAATCTAGTCCTTATTTATTTAGAAGAATTTACAGATTCGTAGAGGCTTAAGAATGATATATCAGACATTTGAAGAAAAGAGACTGTCAATGCTCAGTTTTTAAGGTTCAAATTAGATTCAGGAAACCCAAGACTAAAATATTAGTTTGTTAGTTTGATAGTGGGCCTATAACAAAGTATCACAGCCTGTGTGGCTGAAACAACAGAAATGTGTTTCCTCACATATCTAGAGTCTAGAAGTCCAAGATCAAGGTGTTGGTCGGTTTGGTCTCTCCTGAGGCCTCTCCTTGGCTTGCAGACGGCCATCCTCTGGCTGTCCTCGAATGGCCTTTAGTTTATGCTCCTACATAAAGAAACCCTGGTGGTGCAGTGGTTAAGAATCTTCCTGCCAATGCAGGGGACATGGCTTCGAGCCCTGGTCCGGGAAGATCCCGCATGCCACAGAGCAACTAAGCCTGTGCACCACAGCTACTGAGCCTGTGCTCTAGAGCCCACGAGACACAGCTACTGAGCCTGTGAGTCACAACTACTGAAGCCTGTGTGCCTAGAGCCCGTGCTCCGCAAGAAGAGCCACCACAATGAGAAGCGTGTGCACGACAACGAAGAGTAGCCCCTGCATGCCACAATTAGAGAAAGCCTGAGCACAACAACAAAGACACAACATAGCCAAAAATTTAAAAAAAAACACCAGGAGTTTCTTTGTGTTCAGTTCTCCTCCTTGTAAAAGAACACCAGTCAGACTGGATTAGGGACTACCTGTACAACTTCATTTCACCTAGTTACCTCTTTCAAGGCTCTATCTCCAAATATAGCTGCATTCTGAGGTACTAGGGGTACCTCAAACTTCAACACATGGATTTGGAGGGAACACAGTTCAGCCTGTAATTATTAGTGTTGTGTGAAAACACTTTGTGAGTATAAATGAGTGAAGTCCTAACATATACAATAGAGTGTAAGAAGGTTAAATCCTCCATTTCTAACATTCTCTTGTCCAGGGAACTCTATGAGTTCCCCGGGATAAGAGAGGCAAGACAATAAGAGACTTGCTAGAGAGATTCATATTTTTCATGCCTGAAAATAGGCTCTTTGACTGTACCCCTAGGTAGGCAGGGGATTGGGGTTTGGTAGGTAGGTGCCTACCCTAGGTAGGTAGAGGGGTTTGGGCCTGTTTACTAACAGGAGATTCAGGGAACAGCAAGCCCACTGACGAAACAATGGGCCCAGCATTGCTCCAGAACATTCACATAACAGTGACTAATGAATTATCTAGACAGAGGGGCTTGAGGTATCCTCATAGAAATTTCTGTTCCCAAGCTGCTAGTCAGACATTTTCTTTTTGCCCCAAAAAAAGGCAAAGAAGTTGACTGAAAAATGTGTCCCACAGTGTGACAAGGATGATCCAATCAAATGGAACATGAGAACTGAATGTCACATGAGGACAAGGCTTCTTCATCCAGATTGCAGTGCACTGAGATTCTGACTCCTGTAGATTCCAGCATGAGTGTATTCTGATGAATGATAGCTAGAGAAGAGCACTGTAAATTTTGGCAGGTGTCAGCATAAGATGGCTGTGAACCAGGTGCTTCCCTGATAAATAGTGTCAGAGAAATCTTCATTTGACTGAAATGACAGAAAAACCACCACATTCTGATATAATTTCCTTTCAAGAGCCTAGAGACTCAGTAATTCACAACTTTGCAGAATGTTAGCTTCAAGAAAGTATTGGGACATTAAAAAATTAGAGATTTTATGTTTTTTTCATGCATAAATTATTTGGCTATGAATTTCTATCTGGTACACATTTTTTTTCAAAAGCTTATTAAGTTGTGAATGTTTGTATGTTATCTGGGGTGGGGTGTACTTTTGTAATACTTTTTTTTGTTTGTTTGTATTGTTTTCCTCAAAGCAGAGTGACTGAATGGCGACCATGGTTATAAACCTTAGACTAGGCAAAGTTTTAACTGCTCTACTTTGGAGAACATACCTAACTATTTTGCAGAATCTGAATGCCTAAATTTGCTTAAATAAACAATAGTGAAAGATATACTATACCTGATCTCAGAACAAAACCAGCAGTGAAATGCCAAATGCATCCTGAACTATTCTGTTACCTTTCTGCCTTGCTTATGCACTTTCCTCTTAAATGGCACAGATCATAAACACTGTCAGCGGTATGTACCTGAATAATGCATCAGGAGACTGGAAGTTACTAAAAGGAAAGAAAAAAATTCCAAACTGCTGAAACAGCAATACTAACCACCATTACTGAAATTGTCAGTTTATGATAGAGATTATTGGTAGTTTCTGTTACTTATGTGGACTAGCTCATAATTCATAAGGAAACATCCTTGCTTATTTGTTCCACATAATAAAATGAACTTACTCTGGAACATGGCCAGGGTCTGATGGGGTAGTTATTTCATCAGCTTCATAAACTTAGACATGTTTAACTTTTTTTAGGTTCAGTTTTCTCATCTATAAAATAGGAAAGTGCTATTTTAAGAGTTGTGTTGTCGAAATTATGAATTTAATTTTCCTCAATAATATAATTATTGTTTCCTAATTATAGCATCATTTTTATAAATTTCTGGGTCAACATTTCTGGTGAAGTTTTAATATTACAAAAAATATGTTCAAAGGGGAGAAATTTTGTAGTTGGAATAGTGCATACTTCGAAATTCTTAGGTAAACGTATCAGTTGTAATTGAGAGATGAATAGATTCTGGAAAATAAGAAAGCTGATTTGGTAAGATTTAAATATATAAATTCATATTAATGTATTGTTTTAAATAAGCTGACTTGAATAGGCAGAATACCCAGTAAGATTTGTTTACTTATTACCTTTCAGGAATTTGTTAATAAGATTGTAAAAATAGATCTTTAGACTACAAAGGAGAAAAACAAAAAAAGCTAGACAAAGTTTTATAGCCACCTAAATAAAATTGATTATGTTTTCAGAAAAAAAAGAGGGGATGGGAATTAAATTATTAAGTTTTACTTTGTCTTCAATTCTTGTTTGGAGACTGTTGTATAAAATAGACTAGTGTAATTTTAACTTTCCCTCTGATTATTTTTCATTGAACAGCACCATTCTAATGAATAAAATGATTTCACTTGCCAGACTAGAAAAAATATTTTTCAAATTTATTCAGCAATATAGTATTCCAAATAGAATTTTAGTCCCTAGAAACCAGGGACTTATGTTTAATTAATAGTTTAAGCAGAATCCATTACTTGACCATCAAATCTCTTGAATGCTCATATTTAAGTAAACTTTTTTGATTTGTGTTAACAATTAAATTAGAATGAAATCCAATAAAAGTTCCGTTAGCAATTTAAAGATGCAGATTAGCAAAATGTACAGTGAATTCTAATCTTCTTTCAGTGATTGATGTACATGTTCAGAATATTAAGCTCTTACATGTTCTTAATAACATTTTCATTTTCACATGCAGTGCACATGTTGAGTCAGTCAATGCCTTCTAATACGTCTTATTCTAGTAAAGCAACCTGGAACTGGTAATTGATGTTATTATCAACAAATGAAATAAATCAATCGAAGTGAATATCACAATTCTCTTTTTTCTTCACTTAATATAATTATGATAAAATATTCTGATGTGCTACAAAAAAGCAATTTCACTGTGTGTGAGCTGCTTTCTGGATGAATAGAGTGAATATGAATAGAATTTTTTGTAGAAATAACAAGCTTTTTTAACTCTGCAATTTATGTTATATAAGAGAAGATTCAAACAGAAGAATAAATAGGGAGATATATTTAAAAGAAGAAAAAAGAAATTTCACTTTAACCGTTATTATTTATATGCCAAAGAGCCTAAGACTTATAGGATGCAGACTAAAAAAATGTTCTATAAGCAAAATTTTCCTTAAATGTGACCAACTTTTATTGAACTATACTAATATATTGGAAATATATTTTCAAATCGATCAAACAGACTGATACATAGTTTGGCAACACACAAAATATTTGAAATCATGATTGCATCAAAATTCAGGCTGTGTAGTTATTGCAGATTAGTGTGAAGCATTATGCGGCCCATGTTTGGAGGCAGAAGATTAAAAGGCATTGGTGGATTCCATGATATGAAACTCCAAATGCCTACCTTGAGAGCAGTGTCAGGGTTATGGTGATGCCCTTAGCTGTAGGTGCTGCAAGCAATGTGTAGCATGTGATATCAGAAGGCAGGTCTTATGACACAAAGCAGTCTTACCGTTAAGGGGTAATATCTAGTAATAGGTGCTGCTCAGGTCAGCAGTTGGGGTCTCAGCATCAGGCAATGGGTCGCCCTGACCTCAATACTTAACCAGGAATCACAGGGAGAACTCTAGCACCAGGAAGGGAGAGCATGATTTCAGTTTCAGGCAGGTGAGCAAGGGCAGAAACAGAGAAAAGAATTAAGGTGATCATTGATTTAAAAGACTGGAGAAAGGAGAAATATAAAGGGATCTCCCTCTTGACAGATTATTATATTTCTGGACAATTCTGCAGTCATTAACTATGGACCATGGTTAACATGATGTGTTAATATAGCTTCATCTTTGGTAAAAAAATGTACCTTTCTGTTGAATGATGCTGATAATAGGGGAGGCTAGGCATGTATGTAGGCAGAGGTTATATGGGAAATCTCCATACATTCCTCCCAATTTTTTGTAAACCTAAAAATGCTGTTTAAAATAAGTCTTAAAAAAAAAGAATGTAAAGCAAATTATGAAGCCAAATGCAAATTGATTTATTTCTCCTTAAATACAGTTCATTTTCCCTCTATAATTCATTTTTCTTTTATTGCTGAATAGAACTCTCCCTTCAATTTTGCTCTATAACTTATAGTTTACCTTAATATATGTAAAAGAATAATGATTCAGAAAGTCTATAACACAAAATTATTTATATATAGATGTACATATATGGTATATACGAGGGATCTTACACATGTGAATGCAGTGGTGGTTATGGTAAATAATGTTAGGAAATGTTTTAATTGGAATAAGGTGGCAAATGTTTGACTTGTAATTATTTGACTTGTGTGTGTGTGTTTTTAAAGGAGTTTGCAACGTGGCTGATTTCTATTTGGAAAAAATGAGGTGATACATATTAATGAATTTCTCATTTCCTTAATATTATGAAATAATTAAGGATACAGCTAACTATGAAAAAACGAAGGACTGATTATTAAAGAAAAAAAAAAAGCTTTGACATTATTCTTTACAGCTGACTACATATAATACCAGTGTAACGTATAAAGTTGTATCTTCTCTTTTGCCATTATTGGTAGAGTTTCAGAGAGCTGTAATTGTGAATTTTTAGTTTAATAATGCAAACCTGACAGTGAAAATGGACTCTGTCACTGTGTTAATGAAGACTTTTTGCAGAACTTGAAAGATAACATATCCAGCAATTGTGAAATAATGTGGATTCTTCAAAAATCAGTGAAAGTAAGCAAAATAGCTTCAGAACAATACAATGTGGGTCTCAGGGACAGAATATGGCTTGCTGTTCTGTTTATCCACTTGTCATAGATGATGCCATTTTCCTAACAAGTTAAGTATTGATATCCCTAAAGCTCTTTCTCAAAGATAGTACTATATTTCTTATGGGAAAAAAAATGATTTTTTAATTAAAATATCTGCAATTAGATCCAGACATCAGAATGTGTTCTGCCTTCAGTAAGGGACTTCATGATCTTATCCAGATATCAGGAAAAGCTCCTGTCTGGTTTGTTGTCTGTTTAATGGATAAAACTGACAAGCTCTTAAGACAACGAAAATTAATATAGAGCTAGTGATTTTTATTTTAAATAATTTAGACTACTTAAGGAAATTCATTTCAAGATAGATGCAAAAATTTTAAATGAAAATCTGATTTTTAAATATTTTCAGTAAGGGAGAAAATACATCCTCTTATAAGCAAGCAAATAGGCCCACACTGAGAAATCTCTAATTTTAAATGAAGTGTTCAGACATTGGAGAGAGGATTCCTAGCAGAGAATGAAATATAACGGGTAACCTGAGTCTATAACTATAATATAAGAAAGATTTATTGTATTTTTTTTTCTTCCATTGAGTGGTTTTTTTGGTTAGCAGGCTGTAGATCGGGAGTGTGAAAATGAAAGTTTACCAAACTGCGGAAGAAGGCCTCTGTGCTTAAACAAATGTTAAATCCGGTCATATCATCCTCAGTTAATAGTTACCTTAAAATATAAGATAACAGCAGTGCTTGTGTTTTGTTTCAATTCTGCAATAATCCAAGAACTTAATAAAATTTTACCTTGAGCCACATGTAAAGGGACTGAAAAAACAACAAAACAAAAATAAAATTTTCACAACAAAGGATGATTAAAAAAAAAAGTGAGAAAGATCACAAAACTATGTCTACGTTTTAGAATATTTAACCTATATTTTATTTGCATTTGAAAAACAAATCCACACATGGATTTTAGTAATAGTCTAATAGAATAAGCACTAAACAATGAAAAAGAAACCTAATCCTTCTCTGCCACGACTCTTTCAGACTTCTTTAGCGAGAGGCAAAACAAACACCCTTCTTCCCTGAATACCCTTCCCCTTTCTGATCTGGGCTGCTATTTCTCTACCACACTAGGAATCAACCACCTCCATGCCTTTAGGGCTCTTCACAGTATTAAAGTAAGCTTCTCAGCTGCATCAATCTTGGTTGCAACAATCCTCTTGTTTTTCATTATTTCCCTTGACTTGGATTTGACGAAGAGAGCGATCAATATACAATAAATCACCATCTTGTCAGGAACACAAGAGGTCTTTCTTTCAATATATTGATCAATATAAGGATAAATTACTAATACATAATATTTTTTCCTACCCCCTGAATAAGTGGATATAGTTCTACATTTATTCAAGTTTTATTTCATTTCCATCAGTAGAGCTTTAAAGTTTTTCCTCCTCTAAATTGCTTCATGGTTCTCATTCAGTTTTATTGCTAGATCTTTATGCTTTTGAACTTATTTTGAATTGAATATTTTATTCTATTATATTCCCCAAATTGTTACTGTATGTGTATAATATACTTTTAAGTGGTAACTTAATAATGGACCCCTTGCAATAATTAGTCAATTATTTATGGAAGTTCTCTCCCTCCCCAGCTGATGATTTTAATTTTTCTAGGTGCGCAGTAATAAATAAAGATAAACCTACTTCTTTGGGAGAACTCAATACCAATATTTAACATGGAAAATACTGACAACCACATGCCAATTTAATCTTTTTTTTCTACTAGGGATAAGTTTATTTATTTTTTAATTTATTCATTTGTTTATTATTTTTTTTTATTCACTAGCATGCTGGTTATGTGCCAGACACTGTTCTAGGTGCTATTTACACTAAAGAACAAACATAAAAATCCCTGACCTCCTATATCTTATATTTTAGTGAAAGAGAAGCCGAATAAACAATGGTTAATACATAGTGAAAGGGAGAGATGCTGTTTTTTTGTTTGTCTTCTTTGTGGGTTTAGTGCATGTTTTACAATTTTCTCTATCATGGTCAAGGAAGGCCTTGCTGAGAAGTTGACATTTGAGAAAATACCTGATGAAGACAAGGAAAGGAGCTCTGCAATTGTCCAGGAAAAGAGCTTTCCAGACAGAAAAACCAGGAAGTGAAGTCCTGAGCCAGGGACATGTCTGGCAGGTTCAGAAAATAGCAAATTTCAATGGGGCTAGAGCTGAGTGCAAGGGGTATATACTAGGCAACATGTAACAATAGAAATCTAGAAAAATGAGAATACGTTTTTGAAAAGAATAAATACGGTCTGTGGGCCCTTGCTTCAAATGTCAAACATAATGTGAATTGGCTTAGTTCTAGGAAGAATAAATTATTGGTAGGATGCTGGAATACTGTCTCCAACAAGAAGAATAGGTTGCATGAACCTGAACCAAGAGAACTGGGAATCTCCATCCTCCTCACTCCAGCTCTCTTGCATGTTTCTCTCTGGATATCAGCATTATTCTCACAGACTAGGTTCCTTCACAGCTCCACCATCAGAGAAGGACATCTTTCTTAATTCAGTTCTTATTTTTGAAATTACAAAAATGGTCTCTGGACTAACTTGAGACATTTATCAACTCCCAGACTGATTAATATGGTCAGTGGGTAGAGGGTGGAATGCTTTGTATGGTAGATCTAATAGCACTAAATGTTTAAAGTAAGCATTAGGAGCTATTCTCTTGTGGAATGGGTACACTGCATATAGATTTTTATTACAATTGTTAAGATTTAACTGAATCCTAAGATAGTGTAAAACTTACATATATCCATTTACAATGGGTTCATATCTTCATATATTGCTGAATAATTCTCTGTACTCAAATGGCTTCTAGATATGACTAAAGTCTTTGAAGATGTATCTGTAATCATTGAAACTTTATTCAAAGTAACTTTTTGACTGGTATCTTATTTCTAAGAAAGCTGAAGATAATGCTATTTCTGTAGAGAAATATTCTTAAGTAAGCAGTTATGTTGTGATTATTTTTGATTAATCAGAAATTCTCTTTTCTTCTCACAAATTTACTCCTATAGTACATGTATTATTTCTCTACCATGTCAGGATGCATTCTTGTTATTGCATCCAAAACAGTAAATACAATAAAATAGGCCTTTGCTCTCATGGAGTTGGACTGACAGATGATATTTAAGTACTGTGTGATTAGTATTGCAAAAGGTGTTACAAAAGTGTGATGTGTTACAAAGAGAGAAGTACAGCATGACTGAGATTAAAATAGGAAGCTTTTTCCATCTATTTGTGTCATCTTTGATTTCTTTCAACAATGTCTTATAGTTTTTGGAGTACAGGTCTTTTGTCTCCTTAGGTAGGTTTATTCCTAGGTATTTTATTCTTTTGGATGTGATGGTAAATGGGATTGTTTCTTGAATTTCTCTTTCTGATCTTTCATTGTTAGTGTATAGAAATGCAGTAGATTTCTGTGTATTAATTTTGTAACCTGCAAATTTACCAAATTCATTGATGAGCTCTAGCAGTTATCTGGTAGCATCTTTAGGATTTTCTACGTATAGTATCATGTCATCAGCAAATGGTGACAATTTGACTTCTTCTTTTCCAATTTGGATTCCTTTTATTTCTTTTTCTTCTCTGATTGCCATAGCTAGGACTTCCAAAACTATGTTGAATAAAAGTGGCGAGAGTAGACATTCTTGTCTTATTCCTGATCTTAGAGGAAATGTTTTCAGATGGAAAGATATACCATATTCTTGGATTGGAAGAATCAATATTGTCAAAATGACTATACTACCCAAGGCCAATACAGATTCAATGCAATATGTATCAAATTACCAATAGCAGTTTTCACAGAACTAGAACAAAAAATCTTAAAAGTTGGAGACACAAAAGACTTTGAATAGCCAAAGCAATCTTGAGAAAGAAAAGTGGAGCTGGAGGAATCCGGCTCCCTGTCTTCAGAATATACTACAAAGCTATTGTCATCAAAACAGTATGGTACTGGTACAAAAATAGAAATATAGATCAATGAAAGAGATAGAAAGCCCAGAAAAAAATCCATGCACCTATGGTCAATTAATCTATGACAAAAGAGGCAAGACTATAAAATGGAGGAAAGACAGTCTCTTCAATAAGTGGTGTTGGGAAAACTGGACAGTGACATGTATAACAATGAAATTAGAACATTCTTTTACACCATACACAAAAATAAACTAAAAATGGATTAAAGACCTAAATGTGAGACCAGACACTATAAAACACTTAGAGGAACATATAGGCAGAACACTCTTTGACATAAATTGCAGCAATATATTTTTTGATCCATCTCCCAGAGTACTGGAAATAAAACAAAAGCAAACAAATGGGACCTAATTAAACTCAAAAGCTTTTGCACAGCAAATGAAACAATAAACAAAATGAAAAGACAACCTACAGAATAGGAGATAATATTTGCAAATGATGTGACTGACAAGGAGTTAGTCTCCAAAATTTACAAACAACTCATTCAGCTTAATATCATCAAAACAAACAACCCAAGCAGATAATGGGCAGAAGCCTAAATAAACATTTCTCCAAAGAAGACATACAGATGGCCAAGGGGCACATGAAAAGATATTAAACATCACTAATTATTAGAAAAATGCAAGTGAAAACTACAATGAGATATCACCTCACACCAGTCAGAATGACTATCATCAAAAAATCCACAAACAATAAATGCTGGAGAGGGTGTGGAGAGAAGTGAACCCTCCTACACTGTTGGAGGGAAAGTAAATTGGTATAGCCTCTATGGAGAATAGTATGGAGCTTCCTTAAAAAACTAATAATAGAGCTACCATATGATCCCACAATCCCACTCTTGGGCAGGTATCCAGAGAAAAACATGGTTAGAAAGGATACATGTACCCTAGTGTTCATTGCAGCACTGTTTACAAGAGCCAAGACATGGAAGCAACCTAAATATCTATTTACATAAGAATGGGTAAAGAAGATGTGGTACATATATACAATGGAATACTACTCAGGCATTAAAAAGAATGAAATAATGCCACTTGTAGCAACATGGATGGACCTAGAAATTGTCATACTGAGTGAAGTAAGTCAGACAGAGAAAAAGAATTATCATATGATATTGCTAATATATAGAATCTAAAAAAAATGATAAAAATGAAACAATTTACAAAACAGAAACAGACTCACAGACATAGAGAATGAACTTATGTTTACCAGGGGCGAGGTGTGTGGGGAGGGATAGTTAGGGAGTTTGAGATTGACATGCTCACACTACTATATTTAAAATGTGTCACAAACCAGGACCTACTGTATAGCACAGGGAACTCTTCTCAATATTATGTAACAGCCTAAATGGGAAAAGAATTTCAAAAAAGAATAGATACATGTATATGTGTAACTGAATCACTTTGTTGTACACCTGAAACTAACACAACACTGTTAATCAACTATATTCCAGTATAAAATTAAAAGTTAAAAAAATAAAATAAAATAGGAAGCTTTTTAAAAATTTATTAGCTTAAAATTAATTTTATCTTATTATTTGAAAGTAGTTATAATACCAATTCATGGGATTCTATTTATATTACTATTAAAATTGTAATTACTCATGCTTAACTATTCTAATCATTATTAATTAGTTAAGACCTTAGAGCACTCCACAGTTGGTATGTTTAAAACAATTATCATATAACTTTACGAATGTTTCACTTAAGGAAGTGTAGAGTAGTAGTGTAAGATTAGAAAATAAAGGTACTTCAGGACATTGTGACACTAAAGTAATGCAACTTACCTTAATGTTTATAATATCTATAGTTACTGTAAGTGAATATATATGTGTATGTATATATATATATATATATGTATACATACATTTCCTATATTAGTCCTATTACCTTATTAGATGGAAGAGATTAAAATATGCATATATCTTTAAAAGTTAAGAACAATGAGAAAATGCATGCCATAAAGATCTGAAGGAATATCAGGTGATACTGCCATATTTCTATGTACATCCTGAGATATTTTGGTGACACAATTGGAGATTAAATACTGACATGAGCATCAGCATCTACATTATTATAATTATCATCTAAAACACCATTGTTTACCTACACAAGAGCCATTCTCATTTCTTCTATACCTAATGAATCTCAATTTTGCTCAGTTCTCAGAGGTCAATACCCTCATAGAAGGTGAGTCTATCCCTAGTCCTAAGGGGTGAGTGCTGGCAAGCATAAGATGGTTGTAATATACCGATCATGGTAATTCTGTTCCTTTTGCCATTGGTTGTCTAGGCATAGGTCTGTGATTCTACTCTGAGTAACAATTTGTTAGGGGAAGTCTACCAGATAACTTACTGAAAGTGGTTTTTCCCTACTCTGAAAAAGACAAAAACAGGAACGCTTCCTTTTCTGTTTAGGTATGTAATCCCAAGAGAAGGGGATAAAAATTCTAGTTAAGAATTGTTACAGGCACTTTAAGATTATCATGAGAGAAACGGAAAACACCCTGAAGGTGTCAGGACAGAAGAAGGTAAAGTGTTAAGGTATGTGATAATTTTGCTATTCCACAGAATTAACCATCTCTGACAAAGATTACTTCTGAATTTATTATTTACAATTAAATAAAACCAAATAAACTTTATTACTTAAGCCACTTCTAATCAAGAACTAAGAAACTTACTACTAAAGATCATAACTGATGTAACCATGGTGTTTGTTAAAAATTTTCTATGTGCCAGATCCAGTGGTAATAGCTTTACATGGATTATCTCATTAATCTTCTTAAGTAAGATTATTATCTTATTTTATATATGCAGAAAGTGAGGTTTATAGAGGTAAAATAGCTACCCATGATCACACACCAAGTAAGTAGCAGAGCTTTCAAATATAAATAAAGCTACTCTGATTCCAAAGTTATTCTTCTCTGAGAAAAATGACTTCTTCTTGCCCAATTTTTAAAATATACAGCACATTATATTTATATTTATCAGTTTTCAGTTTGTTTTCTTACACGGGAATACAAAATATAAAATCTGTTGTATTTTCAGAACCAATTTGGTTCAATGATATCTAAATTCCCACATATATGATCCTAGGTCTATTTATAATTCTATTTATACACTTCTATTTATACTTCATTTAGAGAAATTATCTAAGGTGCTAAACCACTTTATTTTTCAAAATAAAAATACTTCCTCGGGCTTCCCTGGGGGCGCAGTGGTTGAGAGTCCTCCTGCTGATGCAGGGGACATGGGAAAGTGCCCCTGTCCGGGAAGATCCCACATGCCGCGGAGCGGCTGGGCCCGTGAGCCATGGCTGCTAAGCCTGCGTGTCCGGAGCCTGTGCTCTGCAACGGGAGAGGCCACAACAGTGAGAGGCCTGAGTACCACAAAAAAAAAACAAAAAACAAACAAGCAAAAAAAAACACTTCCTCATATTCATAACTATGTTTTATTATTGATCATTGTGCAAGCAGCACCTGGTCAAAATTGACGACAAAGAGCTATGTTTTTGTAAGTTCCCCTACTGTGTTCTTTTTCTTATTACTCCAATCCACTTTCCTTTAAAAAAAAAATTATTTATTTTTGACTGTGTTGGGTCTTTTGTTGCTGCACGTGTGCTTTCTCTAGTTGCAGCGAGTGGAGGCTTCTCTTGTTGTGGAGCATGGGCTCTAGGTGTCCGGGCTTCAGTAGTTGTGGCAGGCAGGCTCAGCAGTTGTGGCTCATGGGCTCTAGAGCACAGGCTTAGTAGCTGTGGCTCAGGGGCTTAGTTTCTCTGTGGCATGTGGGATCTTCCCAGACCAGGGCTTAAACCCATGTCCCCTGCATTGGCCAGTAGATTCTTAACCACTGCACCACCAGGGAAGTCCCCCAATCCACTTTCTGCATTGCTTCTGCAGTTATTTTTCTGACACATACTCTATTCATCTCATTTTAGACTTTAAAATTTTTGAATATTTTCCCAGAATAAATTCAAGGTTCTTCAACGTGGCTCAAGAGACTTGTAATATAGCCTTAGCAGACCTTCCAGTTTTCCTCTCTGTCTCCCTCTGTATGTATGTATATGTTTAGATATATGTGTAAACTTTCTACTTGTTTCTTTATTGTGTTTGCATCTTTAGTACCTAACCTTATATTTGGCATATAGTAGGTGATTAGTAACTCTTTTTTGAATGAATTCCTATAACAGAAAGCATTCATTCAATTCAAACCATATTAACCTTACACAGAGAATGCCATTTGGAGCCCAACCTAAGCATCAGTATTGCCAGTTGCTTCTCTTCTAGGAGCCAATTAAAATCAAATACTTTCTTAGTATTAGATGCAGAATGGGACTATAAAATAAAATTCCTGTGTGAAGCATAAAATTCTGTGTTTTTTCTTCCCTGTGTGAGCTGTAAAATGACTTTTTAGAGTGTAATGGACAGGCAAAAGCTACTAACTGAACTGCTTACAAGAAGTCAATATCATCAGCGATAGAATAGGGGTGAAGATCCCGTTTATAAAAGACAGCTTGTGTATAAGGTAAAGGTTACCTCACTATTGGTCTATGGGGACTCTGTGCTAGTTTCCAGTGATGATTGTTGCCATGATAGTAAACTTTGCACATAACAGGAATGAAAAACATTAACTGGTGATTCATAATGTTCTATTTAAACACTGAAACACCCTAGGATATTTTTTGTACCAGCTTGTTAACATTGTCTACTCAAAATGTGTAGATTGATGTTAATATTTGTTTTATTATATCTAGTCACACTGCTTGGTTTTGCAGTATAAATGACCCCTCAATAACTTGAGCTTTGGCTGATAAATTTATGCACTTATCTGAATGACCTATTATCTGGAGACAAAGCACATTTTGTTGGACCAAGAGAGAATTCTAGAAGCTACACTTACATGATCCAGGTTTTACTAATATTTGTCTTATACTTCCTTACTTCTGTTGCTGGGAACCTATATATGCAACTACATTATATATACATGTATTCATATTCATTCTACTAAAAGATGAGTGGTGTTACATTGGCAATAACGTTAAGTACTCAGGCTTAACCAGCATACCTATTTCTCTCCTGATTCAGTGAGCTCTGAGAATCCTGTGACCCTAGTGCTCTGATAACCATGTCTTCATCCACTCTGTGATGTTGGTTGTCATTTAGGCCATCAAAATTATAGTATTATTTTCCTCATGAATAGCTCAGTTCACCCATTATCTGGAATTACTGAGGAGATTAACCTGCTTTTACAAACCGTTACTCTTAAAAGAGAACTAAATAAGTGTGAAGTCACTATATTTTATTCTCAGAATGCATTTTATTTGTGATAGTAATCATGCAGGTAGATTTTAGTTTCAGAGGCTTTTTGACTTTATGTAAAATCAAACAAAAGGGAACATGATGGATTCAATCATCAGAGAGTGTGGTAACATGAAAAATGAGTCATGTGTGATTTATATTCAATATTGAATAGCAAAACTGACTGCATGCATTTTAAACCAGGTACTTAATTTGAGAAATTACAGGAGTATAAGAAAATAGTCAATATTTTGAAAAGTTATAACTTTTGGCAAAAACAAGGCTATATTAAATAAATGAGGGATGAGGTTCATTAAGTTGAAAAAGATAAAAATGAACTTTGCCAACAGAATTGAAATGTAAACAACTTTCAAGGAATTTGGATTTCTGAAAGTTAAAAATTATATTATCAAATTAGTATTTATGTGCTCTCTCCTGGCGCTGTCAGCTATATAGAATCCTGGCTCTGCAGACAAAGTCTTTGGATCTTTATTTAGCAAAATAACATTAATGGGCAGAAAAACAATGCGATGGTCTAAAAATAGCTACACATAGTCACATTAAAAAAGGGCAGAAAATTACCTGAAGGAAGATACAATACAGATGATAAGGAGGAAGATATTTTAGATATTTGGAATATTTTGGGAGAATTGGGAAGAAAATGCTCTTCAAGGCAGATCACACACACACACACACACACACACACATTTTATTGCCTTTCATTTGATGTTCACTTAAGAAGTCAGTCTATAATGCAACATTATGTAGAGTCTAAATACCTTTTATATATTTCTTGTTAAGTTATAACATTGGAGGATGAAAATCACCTCTTAAATCCAAATTCCCTGAAGTTTCCCTCCAATATTGAAAGGGAACATAATTTTTCAACATGTGTACCCGTTAAAACAGCTAGAATTTAAAATTGTGTGAATAATGCCAATTTTTCAATTCTAGGATCACATTCAGTATGGTAAGGTGTTTCAATAAAATGAAAGGCACAAATCACTTAGGACATATTCATAATCATTTTATCAAATTATGAGTAGACTTTACTGTAAATCTTGGCTTTTTTGTCTCTCTTATTTATGTTTTGCTTCTGTCTAATCTTGATTTATCTTTCTCATATACCTATTTCTAACCAAGGAAAGATATTAGAGAAAATTTTAAATAAATTCTCTTTTATGTTATTAAATGGCATCACACTTTGGCATTTTATTCAAAGCCTTTTGTAAGAGTGTATATTGTTTTAATATTTTTCATTTTTGAAGTGGAGTCTCATTAACACTGTGTTAAGACTGAGACACAAGTTAGCACTTCTTCAAAAGGGTTACATTTTATTAAGTTTATTGCCTACTAAATATATCACTATACCTAATATAATCCAACTATTTTACAAAAAGGAGGTATTTTGAGAGAATGAGATGTGCACTTCGATCTATGTTGGGTGTATGAGGAAACTAAAAGACAAGGATGAAACTCTGCTAAAATTACTAAGTAGAATTCCATCCTTATAAATATATCTAAAGAGGGTAGTGGGAAGAGATCATAGTGTTCATAATATGGGAGTGAGTATGCATCCTAAAAATCACCGATAGATAAAGAAAAAAAAATCTAAACATAGAAAAAAATGTGGTTAGGTAGACAGGCATCAGGACTCTATAAGGAAGTGGCAGTTTCTAGACATTTAATTTGAAGTGAAAAAAAGAGTACAGTTCCTAAGGAGGGCTAAGAAGAAAAGACCACAATCAAATAGGAACTCTCTATATCAAGAAGAAATACCTATACAGGCAACAACATAGTAAGAAGTTTTATTATTAGTGCTGATATATAAGAGGTGGCTGTGTATATTAGTAGCTATCAGTATATAATAAACCACTCCTGAAACCTAGCCGTTTAAAACAACAATTTATTGTTGCTCACGTATTTATGTGTTGATTGAGCAGTTCTACACATCTGAGCCTGTCTCAGCTGATTTCAAACAGGCTCTTTCATGTACCTGTAGTCAGCTGGCAGACAGGCTGAGGGCTAGCTGGTCTGGAATGGCCTCACCTAGGACAATTTGACATTTTTCCATGAGAGGTTTTCTTAGACCCCTCCAGCAAACAATCCCAGGTTTATTTTTGTGTTAATGGCAGAGATCCAAGAGTGGAAGCAGATACTCACAAGTGCTTATTAAAGCTTCTACTTGTGTCAATTTTGTTATTGTCCCATTTGCCAACACATATGGCCAATCCCAGAGAAAATGTGGTAGGCCAATACTAAAGAGGATGAATACAGTGTTACCTGAGATATTGAGAACAATTAATGCAGTCATCCTCTCAAAATGGGTGTAAGGACAAAATGGACATTCAAATCTAAAAAATGTAGTGTGAAGTCAAGGTCAGATTAACAATAAACTGGATTTGATACAGAATCCCAGAGGGATTCTGAGAGTGCCAAATACCTCCACCTAAGAACCAGAATAACATTTTAAAACAGTTAGAACTCAAACAAAAGATGGTGCCAAAACAATGCTATGGAAAGGAAGAATAAAATTGGCCAGGAAAGGTTTCTATGAGACAACTAAATACCAGACACATTTTATCTAGTCATTTGTTTACAGAATTTTAAGGACATTTTTAGTAGATACGGGTGTCCTCTCTTTATGGGCACACAGGAAGAAAACATTTACTCTTCCCATTGTAAATATATGTGGCCAATGGGTTGTTTTTACAAAACATTTAATTGCTAGTAAAATATTCTTATTATTCCCTTCACTTCTGCAAAAATCAGAAAAAGATTCTCGATGGATGATAGTACCACAAAATCAGTGGGGTCTGAGTTTCTGCATAAAGAATAGTTGCTATGGAAAAATTTTTGTAATTACAGTAGACTTTCCTTGAATATAAATTAATATCTTTGTGTTAGGCTATTGAAATTTTCAGGGTTGTTAAAGTAGCCAGATGTGTCTTGTAATCACTTATAAAGCAAAGCAATTAGCCAGATGAAATATTTTACAAGCTCACTGTTAACTGTTTTCTTATACAATATCAATGGCTATTCTTGTTGCATAATATCAGAGGGTACATGGTATATATATATATATATATATATATATATATATATATATATATATACACACACACATATGACATTACAAAAAGCTTAACTTTCATCACTTGGTTAATATAGTTTTTACTAGGTTTCTCTGCTGTAAAGTTACTGTTTTTCCCTTTCTCTACTCTCTTCTTTGAAACTGAGCCACAAAGCCAAACTCAGCCTCAAAAGAGTGCAGGTGGATAAGCCCAGGCCCTGGCTGGGGGGATATATACACACACTATTGGAAATTCTTCTGTGAGAAGCATATAATAGTTTTTATAAGTTCCTATATTCAGTGTGTCAATATTTTGTTAAGATTTTTTGTTTTTATATTCATGAGAGGTAGTTTTCTTTTTCCCTTGAGATGCTTGTTTTGTGTTTGTCCTTGTTTTGGTATCAGAGTAACACTAGACTCACAGAATAAGATGGTGTTATGGGCTGAATGTTTGTCTTCCCATGTAGAAATCCTAACCCCCAATGTGGTGGTATTTAGAAGAGGCCTTTGGGAGGTGATTATCTCAGGAGGATGAAACCCTAATGAATGGGATTAGTGTCCTTATAAAGGGCCCCAGAGAGCTCTCTTGACCCTTCTACCATGTGAGGACACAGTGAGAAGATAGCCATCTATGAGTCAGAAAGTGGACTTTTCATCAGATAACAAATCTGCCTGTGGCTTAATTTTGGATTTCTTATTCCCCAGAACTGTGAGAAATAAATATTGATCTTTTAAGCCATCCAGTCTATGGAATTCTGTTACAGCAGCCCAAACTGATTAAGACAAAGAGTGTTTACTGTGTCTATATTTTCTGAAAGAAATTGTATATAATCTGTGTCATTTCTTCATTGAATTAACAGCGAAGCCACTTGGGCTCAAGCTCTTATTTGTAGGAATATTTTAAATCACTAATTCAATTCCATTATTTTTTATGTCTATTCAAATTTTCTGTTCATTTTTTAGTTTTAATGATCTGTTTCTTTCTAGGAATTTTTCTACTTTGGTTAAGTTGTCTATTTAGCATAAATCTGTCCATAATATTTTCTTATGATAATTTTAATTACTATAAATTAGGTAGAGATATTACCTCATTCCTCATTTTTTTAAATATGTGTCATCTTTTTTGTTGATTATTCTAGCTGATTACTGATTATTTTGATTGTTTCCAAGGATAAAACTTTAGTTTCATTGTGTCTTCATAGTTTCTATATAATTTTTCTGATTTCTGTTTATTTATTTTGACCCCTATTATTTCCTCTGTCTGTTTGCTTTGGTTTTACTTTGCTCTTGTCTTCAAAGTCCTTAAGGGGCTGTTTAGATGTTGATTTAATACCTTTCTTCTTTTCTATAAGATACATTTAAAGTTTTTGATTTTCCTCTTACTATTTCTTTCATTGCATTTCATAAATCTGGATGCTTCGTCTTCCTTCAATTTAAAATACTTTCTAATATATCTTCTGATTTATTTTTTGACCTGTGGGTTATTTAGAAGTGTGTTCAAGTTTATTAATCTTTAAAATGTCTAATCTACTGTTAATTCCATCCAGTGTATGCTGTATCACACTCATTGTTTTCATTTGAAACAATTGATTTGGAACATTTTACTATTTTCCATGCCTCTGCTAAAATTTTGAATATACTGTATACAGTTATAATAATTATTTTAATGTTCTTTTCTATTAAGTCTAAATTTTGTGTCAATTCTAGGTTTGATTTATCAGTAGATTGACTAAGTTTGTTCCTCATTACAGGTATTATTTTCCCTTACCTTTGCCTGCCTTGTCATTTTTTTTTAATTGTTTTGCAGACTTTGTGAATTTTACCACTATTGGTGCTGTATTTTTAAAAAATCTTTATATTCTTGAGTTTGTTGTGGAATGATTTTACCTTACTTGGAAACAGTTATCTTTTTATGTCTTCCTTTTAAGATTTGTTAGTTGAGGGAGGAATTGGTATGTCGAAGGCAGGACAGAGCAGAGCTCATCCTAGAGCTCATTATTTTCTTTCTGAATGTTCTCAGTAATGTCCTGTGAATCATGAGATTTCCTAGCCTATTTGAAGGGAATAGACATTTTTTCCAATGCTGTGTGAGCACTAAGCACCTTTTCAGTTAGGGTTAACCCTGGAGGGAGGAGGACAGCTTTGTAGACTTCAAGTTCTTTCTCTGCTTGGTTCTCTCCTAAACCATAATACATCCTCTAAACTCTAGACAATTTAGCCTCCCCAGACTTTCTGCTCTGTCTCTTCAACTCAGGGAGTCTGTCATGCTCTTTTTGGTTTGACCTTCCTATGTCATGACTTGGAAACCCTCTCAAGGCAGCAAACTGTGGCAATCATACTCATCCTCTCATTTGTTTTTCATACTTCAGAAATCACCAGCTTTCATTGACTTAGTTCGATGTCTTGAAAACCATTGTTTTATATATTTTGTGCTTTGGTTGTTTGAGACAGGAGGGAATATCCAGTCGTTAGTAATCCATCTTAGCCAGCAGAAACACTCTATTATTTCTTTTTAAGGATATAGATACTGGTATCTGAGGTGAAACCAGTGACAAGAATCACTGCAATTTTAACACTTTTCTTCCAACTTTCAGGAGGTTAGATTGATAGGGGCTCTTAATTTAGATGAATATATTTTAAATATACACTTTGATGTTGACACATATATTTAAATTAGTCATGTTTTTTTTTCTTTTTTTGTGTGTGAGTTAGGTATTAGAAGTCAGCAATACCTGTGAATGTATGGTTGTTTTACCATAAAGCTGCTTTCTTAATCGTTTCTTCAAAAAGAAGTCAACAAAGATATTACTCATACCTGATACTTGACTAAACAATAGCACCAAAGTAAATGCTCCTTACTCTGATTTATTTTCCTAATTAAATTATTAGAATTAGGGGAAGGATGACATCCCAAGTATTGTACTAGATGTTATACATAAATTATCTTATTTAATTATTACAACAACCTATGAGGTAAGTTCTATTGCCCCCACTTTAGAAATGAAGAGCATAAGGCTTTAAGTGGTCATGTTTACACAGATAGTACATGTAGAATTTTATTCAAATTTAGGTTTGTCTGATTCCAAAATTAATTCTCCCTTTAATTATAGCATATTTGACCTATTGATGGATTGTAAAAACATATAAAATTCATTTATTTTTATTTGTATTCTTAAAGTCATCTGTTTCATAAACATACATAACTATAGGACTTTCACACAACACTGCCAATATTTTTACAGGAAAAGTAATTCAAAACTAATAAAAAATACCTTTGTATTAGATGCATGACTGTTTTTTGGTGGATGGGGTTTTTGAAAAAGCAAGTGCATAAACAAAATCAATAGGACCAATAATATGCTTCTGGGATTCATATTTTCTTTAAGCAGAGAAGAACACCTGCCATTTCTTGGAAACTGTAGTTTAAATCATTTTAGTTATAGGTAAAAGATAACACAATGCATATTACAGGTTAATGTAGTTAGTAATTAGTATTATTGCATGTATTTTTAAATTAAATTTTATGGTTCAGCAATATTGAAATTTTACATATTGGAAAAGGTAATCCTATTGAATTGACTATTGGACAAATAAAATAATCCCCTCAGAATTTAATTCTCCAAAAATATTATAGCAGAAATTATGCTAGCTCTTCATAATATTTACTCCCTTCTCTTCCCTTATAACAGAATAATAAACTACAATATTTAGTTGGATATATTTACATTGGCTAGAAATAACACTTTTCCCACTCCCTTATGTTAGATGTATACATATAGAAATATAGAAATGGAAGTGGGATTGTTTTTGGAATGTCATAAAATGGAGGAACACTTGTCCTTTTCCATTTTACATTTGGCTGTTCAGCATGTACATATGATGCTTCCTAACTCATTCTATAAGGCCAATATCAACCTGATATCAAAACAAGACAAAGACACCATAAAAAAGGAATATTACTGGCCAATATCACTCATAAACATAGATGCTGAAATACTCAACAAAATATTAGAAAACCAACTTCAACAATACAGTGAAAGGATTATGCATCATGAACAAGTAGGGTTTATCCCAGGGATGCAAGAAATTTTTACTATCCACAAATCAATCAATATGATACACCACATTAATAAACTAAAGAATAAAAATCACATGATTATCTCAGTAGATATGTTATGAAAAACTTCAACATCCATTTATGATAAAAACTCTCCACAAAGTGGATATAGAAGGAACATAACATAATAAAGGCCATATATGACAAACTTACAGCCAACATCATATTCAATGGTGAACAGCTGAAACCATTTTCTCTAAGATCAGAAACAAAACAAGTATGCCCACTCTTGCCACTTTTAGTCAACATATTGTTAGAAGTTCTGGCCACAACAATCAGGCAAGAAAAATAAATAAAATAAATCCAAACTGTTAAGGAAGAAATTAAAATGTCACTGTTTGCATATAACATGATATTATATATAGAAAATCCTGAAGACACCACCAAGAAACTTCTTAAAACTCATAATGAATTCAGTAAAGTTACAGGATACAAAATTAACATACACAAATCTGTTTTGTTTCCATACTCTAACAACAAATGATCAGAAAAGGAAATCAAGAAAACAGTCTCATTTCCAACTGCATCCAAAAACAAACCCAACAACCTAGGAATAAATCTAACTAAGGAGGTGAAAGACCTGTACTCAGAAATCTATGTCTCTGATGAATGAAATTGGAAACAATAAATAAAAATTGAAAGATATATCATGCTCATGAAGTGAAGAATTAATATTTTAAATTAATTAATAACCATGCTACTCAAGGCAATCTACAGATTCAATGTAATTCCTATCAAAATGACAATGGCATTTTTCACAGAACTAGAACAAATAATCCTAAACTTTGTGTGGAATTACAAGACACTGAATTACCAATACAATCTTGAGAAAGGAGAACAAAGTTGGAGGTATCACTGTCCCTGATTTCAAACTATACCACAAATCCACTGTAATCAAAACAGTATGGTACCAGAACAAAAACAAATACATAGTCAATGGAACAGAACAGAGAGCCCAGAAATGATCACACACTTATATGGTCAATTAATTTACAAAAAAGGAGGCAAGAATATACAATGGGGAAAAGACAGTGTCTTCAATAAGTGATATTGGGAAAACTGGGCAGCTACATGCAGAAGAATTAAACTAGACTGCTTTCTCACAGCATGTTCAAAAATAAACTTGATATGGATTAAAGGCTTAAATGGAAGATCTGAAATCAAAAAAGTTGCAGAGGAAAACATAGGCACTATGTTTATTTACTATCTTTTACTTTGGTCTTAACAGTATTTTATTTGGATATGTGTCATCAGGAAAGGAATAAAAAGCAAAATTAAACAAATGTAATTACATCAAACTAAAAAGCTCTTGCACAGCAAATTATCAACAAAATGAAATGGTCATCTACTTTGTATGAGAGAAGATATTTGCAGATGATATATCTGATAAGGGGTTAAGATCCAAAATATACAAATAATTCTTACAACTCAACATCAAAAAACAAACAAATAGATAACAACAAAAACCCATTGAAAAATGAGCAGGGGATTTGAATAGACATTTTTCCAAAGAAGATATATGGATGGTCAACAGACATATGAAAAGGTGTTCAACATCACTAATCATAATGGAAATACAAATCAAAACACAATGAAATATTACCTCACACCTGTCAGAATGGATATCCTCAAAGAGACAATAAATAACAAGTGTTGATGATGATATAGAAAGAAGGAAACACTTATGCACTGTTTCTCGGAATGTGAATTGGTGCAGCCACTGTGATATACACTATGGGAGCTCTTCAAAGAAATGAAAATAGAACTATTATACAATTCAGCAATTCCACTTCTGTGTATTTACCTGAAGAAAATTAAAATGCTAATTTGAAAATATATATGCACTCTTATGTTTATTATATATATGCAATTGAATATTTCTCAGCCATAAAAAAAATGGAATTTTGCCTTTTGTGACAACATGGGTGGACCTAGGGGATACTGTGTTAAGTGAAATGAGTCTGATAGAGAGAAAGACAAATACTGTAAAATTTCACTTATATATGGAATCTAAATAAACAATATATTTTTTAAAATTAACAAACATAAAACAAAAACAGAATCATAGTTACAGGGAACAAACAGTCAGTTGCTAGAAAGGAGGGGTGTGGGGGGATGAGTAAAATAGGTGAGGGGAATTAACAGGTACAATTTCTAGTTATAAAATAAATGAATCGAAGAGGCAAAATGTACATTGTGTGGAATATTGTCAATATTACATAATATTGTATGGTGATGATGGTGGTCAAAAGGTACAAAATTTCTGTTATAAAATAAACAAGTAGTAGAGATGTAATGTGCAACATGATTAAAAAAATTAACACTGCTGCATGTTATATATGAAAGCTGTTAGGAGAGTAAATCCTAAGAGTTCACATAATATATTTTCTTTATCTTAAAGTTGTATCTATATGACATGATCAACGTTCAGTAAACTTAATGTGGCACTCATTTCATGATGTATGTAAGTCATATCATTATACTGTACACTTCAATCTTTTACAGTGCTGTGTGTCAATTATATCACTATAAAAATGGAAGAAGACATCTTAGGATGAAAAGAGAAGATACACAAGTGGAAGAAGCAGATATTTGCAAAACACATATCTGACAAAAGACTAGTGTCAAGAACATGTTAAGACTTTTCAAAACTCACTAGTATAAAAGGAACAAAAGCAAAAAAAAACTTTAAAATTAGAAACAAGATATGAAAAGATATTTCCTTGAAGAGGACATACAGATGAAAATAAAGCACATAAAAAAGGTTCATCTTTATTAGCAATTAGAGAAATGCAAAATAAAAACCAAAATGAGATATCACTACATAACTATCAGGATGGATTAAAAAAAAAGTGATGGCAAAGATGCAAAGAAACTAGATTATGAATGCTTTTGCTAATGTATGCTGTACAGTGCAGCCACTCCAGTAAAACAGTTTGGCAGTTTCTTTATTTTTCTTCAGTTTTATTGAGGATTTACTGTTTAACAAAATACAGCATGTGATTAATGTAAATAGTTCAGTGAGTTTGATCATATGTGTAAATTCTTATTACCATCACCACAATCAAGGTAATAAACATATCCATTACTTCCAAAAGTTTCCTTGTATACCTTTGGAGTTTTGGGGTTGTCTTTGTCTTTGTGTGTGTGTGGTAAGAGCATTTAACATGAGATCTACCCTCTTAAAGAAAATTTAAGTGCACAATATCTTATTGTTAATTATAGGGAGCTTTTAATGAAATTAATATACTACTACTATACAATCCAACAAATGCACTATTAAGCATTTATCCCAATTAAAGACTTAGACTCACACAAATATCTGTGCATGAATGTTTATAGCTATTTTATTCATAATAATTAAAAACTGAAAACAATTCAACTGTCCTTTAACAGGGTAATGATTAAACAAACTATGATATGTCAAACCATAGAATACTATTCAACAATAAAAATGAGTGAACTATTGATACATGCAACATCCTGGCTGAAACTCCAAAGAATCATGTTAAGTGTAAAAAGCCAGTCTCAATGGGTTACATGCTATATGATTCCATTCATGTAAGATTCTTGAAATGACAAAATTATAGAAATGGATGACAATTTTGTGGATATCAGGGTTTAGAGGAGATAGAAGCAGGATGAAAAAGAGTATTAAAGGCAACATGAAACATCTTTATGGTAATGGAAATATTGTGTATCTTGTCTGTATTGTTTCAATATCTCTCTTGTGAAATTACATTTTGTGCATGTGAATTTACAATTACCTCAAGATTAAGAAAAAAATATAAAACCATGTCTCCTATATGTGCCTGCTGTGAAAACATGTATCTTGTGCAATAGGAATAGGTAAAGTTTGCCCTTCCTCCCAAATACATATCCAATTCAGCCACAGGTTCCAACAAGGTGTCTGTTTGTCTAATTGTTACGTCATTCTTCTCTCTGAGACATGTAGCTTTATCTCATATGTATTTAATTCAGCTATGTATTTAAAATAGTTTTTGTTTTATCTTATTCATCATGTCAGGTGTCTGTAATAAGATTTTCCCCACATTATTGTAGACCTGTAGATTGCTGGATTTGGACAGCTATGAACCTATTTTATGTGAATTATTTCTTATACAATTGAAGTTAGAGCAAAATAAACTTCCAAGGATATGATTATTTGTCACTGAAGTTAGCATACTATATTTTTTCCCATTTTTCTCAGCTTTATTTGGAAATGATACTTTATTGTTGCTATAAATTTATGATAGAAATATATCATAAAAGTTCTCAATTTCCCATTCAGTTTCAAGAACTCATGTCAAATTCATGATAAATATTCCAATCAAAAATAGTTAAAACATCCATTTGTAATCCACCAGAGGGCAGAGAGCAGAAGCAAGAAGAACTACAATCCTGCAGCCTGTGGGAAAAAACAAAACAAACAAACAAAAAAACACATTCACAGAAAGATAGACAAGATGAAAAGGCAGAGGGCTATGTACCAGAGGAAGGAACAAGATAAAACCACAGAAAAATAACTAAATGAAGGGGAGATAGGCAACCTTCAGAAAAAGAATTCAGAATAATGATAGAGAAGATGATCCAGGACCTCGGAAAAAGAATGGAGGCAAAGATTGAGAAGATGCAAAAAATGTTTAACAAAGACGTAGACGAAATAAAAAACAAACAAAGAGAGATGAAAAATACAATAACTGAAATGAAAACTACACTAGAAGGAATCAATAGCAGAATAACTGAGGCAGAATAACAGATAAGTGATGTGGAAGACAGAATGGTGGAATTCACTGCTGGGGAACAGAATAAAGAAAAAAGAATGAAAAGAAGTGAAGACAACTAACAGACCTCTGGGGCAACATTAAATGCAACAATATTCACATTATAGGGGTCCTAGAAGGAGAAGAGAGAGAGAAAGGACCAGAGAAAATATTTGCAGAGATTATAGTCAAAAATTTCCCAAACATGGGAAAGGAAATAGCCACCCAAGTCCAGGAAGCGCAGTGAGTCCCATACAGGATAAGCCCAAGGAGAAACACAGTGACACACATAGTAATCAAATTGGCAAAAATTAAAGACAAAGAAAAATTACTGAAAGCAGCAAGGGAAAAATGACAAATAACAAGCAAGGGAAAAATGACAAATAACCAGCAAGGGAAAAATGACAAATAACATACAAGGGAACTCCCATAAGGTTAACAGCTGATTTCTCAGCAGAAACTCTACAAGCCACAAGGGAGTGGCATGATATATTTAAAGTGATGAAAGGGAAAAACCTACAACCAAGATTACACTACCCAACAAGGATCTCATTCAGATTCAATGGAGAAATCAAAAGCTTTACAGACAAGCAAAAGCTAAGAGAATTCAGAACAACCAAACCAGCTCTATAACAAATGCTAAATGAACTTCTCTAAGTGGGAAACACAAGAGAAGAAAAGGACCTACAAAAACAAACCCAAAACAATTTTAAAAATGGTCACAGGAACATATATATCAATAACTACCTTAAAAATGAATGGATTAAATCCTCCAGCCAAAAGACACAGGCTTGCTGAATGGACACAAAAACAAGACCCATATATATGCTGTCTACAAGAGACCCACTTCAGCCTATGGACACATACAGACTGAAAGTGAGGAGGTGGAAAAAGATATTCCAGGAAAATGGAAATCAAAAGAAAGCTGGAGTAGTTATACTCATATCAGATAAAATAGACTTTAAAATAAAGTATGTTACAAGAGACAAGGAAGGACACTACATTATGATCAAGGGATCAATCCAAGAAGAAGATATAACAATTATAAATATATATGCACCCAACATAAGAGCACCTCAATACATAAGGCAACTGCTAACAACTATAAAAGAGAAAATTGACAGTAACACAATAATAATGGGGGGGTTTAACACCTCACTTACAGCAATAGACAGATCATCAAAAATGAAAATAAATAAGGAAACAGAAGCTTTAAATGACACAATAGAACAGATAGATTTAATTGATAATTATAGGACATTCCACCCAAAAACAGCATATAACACTTTCTTCTCAAGTGTGCACAGAACATTCTCCAGGGTAGATCACATCTTGGGTCACAAATCAAGCCTCAGTAAATTTAAGAAAATTGAAATCAAATCAAGCATCTTTTCTGACCACAATGCTATGAGATTAGAAATGAATTACAGGGGAAAAAAACATAAAAAAAAAACCACATGGATGCTAAACAATACATTACTAAATAACCAAGAGATCACTGAAGAAATCAAAGAGGAAATCAAAAAATACATGAGAAAACTGACAATGAAAACACGACGATCAAAAACCTATGGGATGCAGCAAAAGCAGTTCTAAGAAGGAAATTTATAGCTATACAAGCCTACCTCAAGAAACAAGAAAAATCCCAATTAAACAATCTAACCTTACACCTAAAGGAACTAGAGAAAGAAGAATAAACAAAACCCAAAGTTAGCAGAAGGAAAGAAATCATAAAGATCAGAGCAGAAATAAATGAAATAGAAACGAAGAAAACAATAGCAAAGATCAATAAAACTAAAAGCTGGTTCTTTGAGAAGATAAACAAAATTGATAAACCATTAGCCACACTCATCAAGAAAAAGAGGGAGAGGACTCAAATCAGAAATGAAAAGGAGAAGTTACAACAGACACTGCAGAAATACAAAGCATCCTAAGAGACTACTACAAGCACCTCTATGCCAATAAAATGGGCAACTTGGAAGAAATGGACAAATTCTTAGAAAGGTATAACCTTCCAAGTCTGAACCAGGAAGAAACAGAAAATATGAACAGACCAATCACAAGTAACGAAATTGAAACTGTTATTAAAAATCTTCCAACAAACAGAAGTCTAGGAACAGATGGCTTCACGGGTGAATTCTACCAAATATTAGAGAAGAGCTAACACCTATTCTTCTCAAACTCTTCCAAAAAATTGCAGAAGAAGGAACACTCCCAAACTCATTCTATGAGGCCAACATCACCCTCATTCCGAAACAAGACAAAGATACTACAAAAAAGGAAAATTACAGACCAATATCACTGATGAATATAGATGCAAAAATCCTCAACAAAATACTAGCAAACAGAATTCAAGAATACATTAAAAGGATCATACACCATGATCAAGCGGGATTTATCTCAGCGATGCAAGGATTCTTCAATATATATAAATCAATCAATGTGATACACCATATTAACAAATTGAAGAATAAAATCCATATGATCATCTCAATAGATGCAGAAAAAGCTTTTGACAAAATTCAACACATATTTATGATAAAAACTCTCCAGAAAGTGGGCATAGAGTGAACCTACCTCAACATAATAAAGGTTATATACAACAAACACACAGCAAACATCATTCTCAATGGTGAAAAACTGAAAGCATTTCCTCTAACATCAGGAATGAGACAAGGATGTCCACTATCACCACTATTATTCAACATAGATTTGGAAGTCTTAGCCATGGCAATCAGAGAAGAAAAAGAAATAAAAGGAATACAAACTGGAAAAGAAGAAGTAAAACTGTCACTGTTTGCAGATGACATGATACTCTACAAAGAGAATCCTAAAAATGCCACCAGAGCACTACTACAGAGCTAATCAATGAATTTGGTAAAGTTGCAAGGTACAAAATTAATGCACAGAAATCTCTTGCATTCCTATACACTAATGATGAAAAATCTGAAAGAGAAATTATGGAAGCACTCTCATTTACCATTGCAACAAAAAGAATAATATATCTAGAAATAAACCTACCTAGGGAGACAAAAGACCTGTATGCAGAAAATTATAAGACACTGATGAAAGAAATTAAAGATGATACCAACAGATGGAGAGATATACCATGTTCTTGGATTGGAAGAATCAATATTGTGAAACGACTATACAACCCAAAGCAATCTACAGATTCAATGCAATCCATATCAAATTACCAATGGCATTTTTTACAGAACTAGAACAAATCACCTTATAATTTGTATGGAGACACAAAAGACCCTGAATAGCCAAAGCAGTCTTGAGGGCAACAAATGGAGCTGGAGGAATCAGACTCCCTGACTTCAGACTATACTACAAAGTTACAGTAATCAAGACAATACTGTACTGGAACAAAAACAGAAACATAGATCAATGGAACAAGATAGAAAGCCCAGAGATAAACCCATACACCTATGGTCAACTAACCTATGACAAAGGAGGCAAAGATATACAGTGGAGAAAAGACAGTCTCTTCAGTAAGTGGTGCTGGGAAAACTGGACAGCTACATGTAAAAGAATGAAATTAGAACACTCCCTAACACCATACACAAAAATAAACTGAAAATGGATTTGTGACCTAAATGTAAGACTGGACACTATAAAACTCTTAGAGGAAAACATTGGAAGAACACACCTTGACATAAATCACAGCAAGATCTTTTTTGGTCCATCTCCTAGAGTAATGGAAATAAAAACAAAAAATAAACAAATGGGACCTAATGAAACTTAAAAACTTTTGCACAGCAAAGGAAACCATAAATAAGATGAAAAAACAACCCTCATAATGGGAGAAAATATTTGCAAATGAATCAACAGACAAAGGATTAATCTCCAAAATATATAAACAGCTCATGCAGCTCAATAGTAAAGAAACAAACAACCCAATACAAAAATGGGCAGAAGACCTAAATAGAGATTTCTCCAAAGAAGATATACAGATGGCCAAGAAGCACATGATAAGCTGCTCAACATCACTAATTATTAGTGAAATGCAAATCAAAACTACAATGAGGTATCACCTCACACCAGTTAGAATAGGCATCTTTAGAAAATCTACCAACAACAAATGCTGGAGATGGTGTGGAGAAAAGGGAACTGTCTTGCACTGTTGGTGGGAATGTAAATTGATACAGTGACTTTGGAAAACAGTATGGAGGTTCCTTATAAAACTAAACATAGTATTACCATATGATCCAGCAATCCCACTACTGGGCATATACCCAGAGAAAACCATATTCAAAAACACACATGCACCCCAGTGTTTTTGCAACACTATTTATAATAGCCAGGTCATGGAAGAAGCCTAAATGACTTTTCACAGACAAATGGATAAAGAAGTTGTGGTACATATATACAATGGAATATTACTCAGCCATAAAAAGGAATGAAATTGAGTCATTTGTTGAGACATGGATGGATCTAGAGACTGTCATACAGAGTGAAGTAAGTCAGAAAGAGAAAAACAAATATCGTATATTAACGTATGTATGTGGAACCTAGAAAAATGGTACAAATGAACAGGTTTACAAGGCAGAAGTTGAGACACAGATGTAGAGAACAAATGTATGGACACCAAGGGGGGAAACCGAGGTGGGGTGGGGATGGTGGTGTGCTGAATTGGGCGATTGGGATTGACATGTATACACAGATGTGTATAAAATAGATGACTAATAAGAACCTGCTGTATAGAAAAACAAAACTAAACTAAACTAATACTAAACTTTCTTTGGGTTATTTGTATGGAAATATGTTAATATAAATGTTTCAGACATTACATGAAATTTGTAAAAATCTTATATGTTCTGGTATAATGTTATGTCATAATTCTAGTTATTATTTTAAAATGTATATCTCAGAAATAACTAAATTTCCTTGTCAATTGCATTATTATGAACTTTCATCAAATCTTTAACCGTGGTCATTTTTAAGTCTTTTGTCATTTACAGACAGTTCTGGGTGTACTCTGATGCTTTTGCAAAAATGTTCCTATAAAAGGGTTTCATCTTCAAGGAATTCATGGAAAAGACTCTGACAAGTAGAGATTTCTGGTAACTGACTCTACTGATGAACTGAATGAATAAGCATTTTCAGAACTCTAATGGAAAACTGATGAATTTATAAAAGTGCTAACAAAAGATCAAGATAAAAAAATATTAATTTCATTGGACTGAGTGAACTGATGTAGATGATTATAATTTTTGTGACTTTCTGTTTGAATAAAACAAAAAAAAATTTAAAAAACAAAAAAAGACATTCATTTGTGAGTTTCAGGAAGTATTCCTCTTCTGTGTCTGTCAACAAAAGAAAAAGAAGGTTGATCTTGGTGAATTGAATTTACCAGTTTTTCAAAAAAGATAGAAATGGGGAAAAAATAATTTACTGTATTGAATTGAAAATATTTGAACTTCTTTTAAAAGTGTGTAAATATTATGATGCTTTTCCAAAGTATTATTAATAAATATAATGGTAGTTTGAAAGATGTGAAAGTTTGTACTTTAAACTTACCCTAATCTAATACATACCAAATTCAAGTACATTTTCTTTCAAAATACACCTGAAAATTATTATGTTTCCATTTCCATGCTAGAATATTAATAGAACAAAACAAGTAAGACAATGTTCAGATGAATGTTCTACTTATTTTGCCCAACCCTATCCTAGAAGCTGTAGAGGCATTAAAAGGTTCAAAAGACCTACTCTAAAAAGCTCCATGAGGGCTTCCCTGGTGGTGCAGTGGTTGAGAATCTGCCTGCCAACGCAGGGACGCGGGTTCGAGCCCTTGTCTGGGAAGATCCCACATGCCGCGGAGCAATTTGGCCCTTGAGCCACAACTACTGAGCCTGCGCGTCTGGAGCCTGTGCTCCGCAACAAGAGAGGCCGCGATAGTGAGAGGCCTGCGCACCGCGATGAAGAGTGGCTCCCGCCCGCAGCAACTAGAGAAAGCCCCCACACAGAAACAAAGACCCAACACAGCCAAAATAAATAAAAATAAATAAAAAGCTCCATGATACTAGTATAAAAAAGGCATTAACCTTGCAATGTATCGATTTAATGATCAGATGATATTTATGTTATGATTCAAGTGTAATGTTCATAAGGTGCTTAAAAGTGTTATTTGGAATCTTGATATGTATAGTTATAAAATGTTCATTTTATATTATTTACATAAAGATTATAATGATATCATGGTCTTAATGAACTTGTTTTAACAGGTTTACTCTCTATCCTTTGAACTTTTAAGCATCCCACTTAAACCAAAACATTTGAACAGCAAGAAAATATATTGATTTCTTGTGTTCTAGACAAAGGCTAGTCCTCAAAGACAAAAATGCATACTTTTTGTCCTTAAGGAGTTTATAGACTATTGAAGAGCCTAGAAGAGTCATTTCATTTTTCCTCTACTGTGTATCACTCAGAGTCCTGATTGATATAAGCTAAAAATGGCTATTTGGAGGAAAATTTAAGAAAATTACTATTTACACAGGTTTGGGCAAGGTGGAGGGAATCTACAAGAAGTAATACATTGAAACCCAGAAGTCATTAACCTGCTAGGCTTCAAGCCAGGGTAAGGAGAGAAGCAGCAACTGGAATCCACAGTCAGGGAGAGCTGTGTAGAGAGGGCTGCCTGGCCTGAAGCTTTTCCTACTCACTAGGGGACTCAGTCAGGCTACTGCAATCTTGCCTGCATGCGGGAATTGGAGAAATACATTTCCAGATCTCACTCCTTCCTCCCCAAGGCTGAACCCAGTGAAGAACCAGAGGGCAAAGAAGTCCACCAATGTAATTCTTATAGATCAATATCTCATGGCACAAAGTAGGGAGAGGAAAATGTGGACAGTGGATCTAGGGGTGGTAGACAAGGATATCCAGCACTCACGGTGATGTATTAATGACCTTAATATGCTTTGGTTAGTAAAGATAACTGTGCCTGATTCAAAAGTAAGAGTAGCTTTATGGGTATCTGGGATTCTCGCTGTATTCTACTTACTTCTCCTTAACCAATATTCAACACTTCATTATATACAAAACCAGATTTAGGATTTCTGGTCTGAACTAAAATAATTCAATTTCACTTCCCTTATTTTTAAAATCGAGACAAAAATTATATCTGGGCTTTGTTATCTTAAGGTCAAAATCAAATGAGGTAAAATATGTAATATATTCATTGCATCATTTACCTCACCCAGTTCTTCCATTATAGAACTAAAAGAATGCTGTCTAATATTAATAAATGATAGCACCATTAAGAATAAAGTAAATTAAGCTATCAGCAAGTATATCAAAGGCAGATGATCTTTGAATTAAATGCTCTTCCCTTTCTACACAGGAATAATATTCAGTTCACTGAAACTAATTTTGTCTGGTTGATATTTTGCTGTATCACAAGGTCAAGTTTATTGACAAATAATTTATCTTACTGAGAATCACTAAATTTGAAGCTGGATATCATTAAAATCAAGAATTGGATGACATCTGGTGTTGAAGAAGGAACAATATATGGGGAATATCAAACGTTGGATGAAAGTCCTTCTCTATTAAATAACTTCAAGAGCTTGAAATAAAAGTTTATAATTACAACTTTCAAAAATTTAAATTCAGAAGGCCAAAATGGACTACGGTGGCATAAAACAATGTTATTAAATGTTTTTTTCTGGATTCAATGCAGTCAATGCACTAGAAGATTTTTTTTTTTTTAATGTGAATGTAATGACTTAAGGCAGGTTAGTTTTTATTAAATGTAGATGTTAGAGAACCAATACACACACACACACACACACACACACACACACACACACACCCCTTAACAATATTAGAGTTGAGGGATATTAATATATTTTTTAAAATTTTCAAATTAATGACTAAATTGGCATAGAATCAAAAGAGAGTAAACATGTTTGCAAGTTTAAAAAATTTCATTTATTTTTTATTTTCATGGGGCTTGTAAAATATGAAAATTACTAATGCTATTTAAACATTTCCAGAAATAAATACATAGAATTTCATTTTACTTTTTTCTGTCATGGGTGGTTTGGTATTTCAATTATTTCTGACATGTTATATGCCAACTAATATCTTGCAAAACTTGCCTGGAATATTACACTTTCCTTAGGCTTTTTCATTTTGTTTTATTACTCATTTTCATTCCCCAAAGTATTTGACATCTATAGTGCTGTAACTGCAATTTAAAAGGAATCCATTTGTGACAATAAGAATAATAAATTCTTATATTTGAACAGAATTAAAACTTTAAAAGCATTTCCATTTCAAATAAATGTTTTATCCTATTGTTATAATGAAATATTTTATGTATTATAATTTTCTTCTGCCACAAGTAATTCTAATAAACCCAGGAATCTACATTATTGCTTTCAATTCAATTTTTTCATTGTTCTTTTTTATAAAATTTATTTTCTCCTACAAACAATTTGCCTGGTCTTTTTAAAATACATGTTGTCTCTTCCATATTTCTACCTTTCTACTATGGATATTTCTACCTTTCTACTATGGATAAGAAAAATATTATCCATAAGACTGTGTTTTTTCCCCCTTTCCTGTTGATTAGATGTTAGAAAGTGTGTGCTTTGTTTATTTTATTTATTTATTTATTTAAATCTATAGATCACCTACTATCTTCCCTTTCTCTAATTTTTTCATTGACCCAAAAAGTTATGTTATTTCCAACCAGAGGCATTGTTTTTGTTTTTGTTTTGTTTTGGGTTTTTTTTTGTTGTTGTTGTTCTGAATATGTTTATATTTAAATATGTCTCAGATAATAAAATAGAAAGAATGCTTCATCTGGTGCCAGAGTGGGAACAAAGTCTTTCTAAATTGTTGCCCCGGGCACTGTGGATTTCTGGCAGGGACTCTCTGGGCCTGTTGTCCTCATTCATTTTTTCCTAGCTGCCTAGGGCTGCACTTTCTTTGGTAAGACTCTGCCTCTATGCCCTGAATTGGGGCCTCTCCTCCTAGGGGCTGTTTGAGCGGTGCTTCTCTTGAGTTGGAAATTAACCAGTTTGGGTTTCCCAGGACCCACCGTCACACTCATTGTCTCTGGGTCAAACCTGGGTGCTGTGGCAGTGACAGTGTAGGTCCCTGGAAGCAGCAGCTGGAATTAATCTCCACGGTCACCTGAAGTGGCATCTTGGTTAATCCCACTGACAGAAATGACAGCGTCCGCAAGATTATTATACTTCTCATCCCGCACCATTCCCCTTATGCCTTGGTGTACCTGTTCCAAGAATTAAATTTGGGTTTCCCGATTACCCAGCCACTCGTGAGGTAACTTGTTGTGGAAACTTGTCACAACTCAGTTCCAGCGTGACCTCAGAACAATTGGTATGGATGTAAAGTCTTGCATTCCCTTGCTGAGAGAATACCAGGAAGCCCCACTGGCGATGCCATCTGGGAAGTAGTCCCCACAGTTCCAACCTTGGTGCATCCATCCATGTGCATAGGAGTAGACCTTGGTCACCTTCTGGAAAAGTGTGTCATCAGGCGTGGGGGTATTGGCAGTGCAGCAGAAACCTCGGACCCGTGCTGAAGAGACTTGTCATATGAGTAATTGGCCACCACTGCCCCTCCATGGAGATTGGCAGAAAGGACAAACTTGAAGGAGCAGATCCACTGGATCACTGCCTGGGTCTCGGGTTCCACCTGATTTTTCCAGTTGTCTGGAAGGGACAAGTGGTGGTTGGGGCTCCTGTTCTTCTCATTGTAGTAGATGTAGGTATTGAGATCCTTTTCCCCCTTCTTTCCAGACCAAGGGGAAACAAACTTCTTCAGCGAGGGCTACACGTACGGCACTCAGCTGCAGAAGTGCTGGCCAGGCCAGGAGCACCTCTACCCGTTGGACAACATGGACGAGATACCCGAGTGGGTGCACCAGCTGGTGATCCAGAAGATGGTGGAGCACCACGTCATACCCACAGGCTTCGTCAACAGCACCGTCATCAAAGACTACCAGCCCGGCAGCCACATCGTGTCTCACATAGACCCCACCCACATCTTCGAGTGCCCCATCATGTCTGTGTCCTTCTTCAGCGACTCCGTGCTCTGCTTCAGCTGCAAGTTCCAGTTCAAGCCTATCTGGGTGTCGGAGCCCGTGCTTTCCCTGCCCGTGCACAGGAGCAGCATGACTGTGCTCAGTGGATATGCTGCTGATGAACTCACTCACTGCATCCGGCCTCAGGACATCAAGGAGCACAGAGCAGTCACCATCCTCAGGAAAACAGGTTTAGGTTTACAGAAAGTTGTGAAGATAGCAGAGAGCTCTCTGTTCGTTCCCCCTCCTGGACGAGATTAGATGCACTCAGGTTGGAAACAAAGTCCCTGAGCAGCTCCGTGTTACCACCCAGCTATGCCTCAGATCATCTGTCAGGAAAAAACAGGGACCCCGCTGTAGGTTTTTCCCTTTCATCACTTTAAATATTTCCTGCCACTCCCTTCTGGCTTGCAGAGTTTCAGCTGAAAGATCAGCTGTTAACTTTATGGGCATTCCCTTGTATGTTATTCGTTGTTTTTCCCTTGCTGCTTTTAATATTTTGTGTGTGTGTTTAATTTTTGATAGTTTGATTATTATGTGTCTTGGCATATTTCTCCTTGTATTTATCCTGTATGGGACTCTCTGTGCTTCCTGGACTTGATTAACTATTTCCTTACCCAAATTATGGAAGTTTTTGACTATAATCTCTTCAAATATTTTCTCAGTCCCTGTTTTTTTCTTCTGCTGCTGAGACCCATATATTTCGCATGTTCATGCATTTAATATTGTCTCAGAGGTCTCTGAGACTGTTCTCAATTCTTTTCTTTCTTTTTTCTTTATTCTTCTCTGCAGTAGTTATTTCCACTATTTTATCTTCCAGGTCATTTATCCGTTCTTCTGCCTCAGTTATTCTGCTATTGATCCCTTGAAGAGAATTTTTAATTTCATTTATTGTGTTGTTCATGATTGTTTGCTTGGTCTTTAGTTCTTCTAGTTTCTTGTTAAATGTTTCTTGTATTTTCTCCATTCTATTGCCAAGATTTCAGATCATCTTTGCTATCATTATTCTGAATTCTTTTTCAGGTAGACTGCCTATTTCCTCTTCATTTGTTACATCTGGTGGGTTTTTACCTTGCTCCTTCATCTGCTGTGTGTTTCTTTGTCTTCTCATTTTGCTTAACTTACTGTGTTTGGGATCTTCTTTTCACAGGCTGCAGGTTCATAGTTCCTGTTGTTTTTGGTGTCTGTCCCCAGTGCCTAAGATTGTTTCAGTGGGTTGTGTAGGCTTCCTAGTGGAGGGAGCTAGTGCCTGTGTTCTGGTGGATAAAGCTGGATCTTGTCTTTCTGGTGGGCAGGGTCACATCTGGTGGTGTGTTTTGGAGTGTCTGTGACCTTAGTATGATTTTAGGCAACCTCTCTGCTAATGGGTGGGGTTGTGTTCCTGTTTTGCTATTTTTTTGTCATAGCGTGTCCAGCACTGTAGCTTGCTGGTCGTTGAGTGGAGCTGGGTCTTGGCCTTGAGATGGAGATCTCTGGGAGATTTTTGCTGTTTGATATTACATGGAGCTGGGAGGTCTCTGGTGGACCAATGTCCTGAACTTGGCTCTCCCACCTCAGAGGCACAGTCCTGATGACTGACTGGAGCACCAAGAGCCTGTCATCCACATGGCTCAGAATAAAAGAGAGAAGAAAAGAAAGTAAAATAAAATTTTAAAAAAGTTATTAAAATAAAACACAAAAAATAATTATTAAAAAAGTTTTTAAGTAATTTAAAAAAAAGAAAGAAAAATGAGAACAACCAAACCAAAAAACAAATCCACCAATGATAACAAGTGCTTAAAACTATAATAAAAAGTACCAAAATAAACAAACAAAAAATGGACAGACAGAACACTAAGACAAATGGTAAAAGGAAATCTATACAGACAAAATTACACACAGAAGCATATGTGTACACATTCACTAAAAGAGAAAAGGGAAATATATATATATATATATCGTTGCTCCCAAAGTCCACCTCCTCAATTTGGGATGATTTGTTGTCTATTCTGGTATTCCACAGATGCAGGGTACATCAAGTGATTGTGGAGATTTAATCCGCTGCTCCTGAGGCTGCTGGGAGAGATTTCCCTTTCTCTTCTTTGTTCGCACAGTTCCTGGGATTCAGCTTTGGATTTGGCCACGCCTCTGCATGTAGCTCACCTCAGGGCATCTGTTCTTCGCTCAGACAGGACGGGTTTAAAGGAGCAGCTGCTTTGGGGGACTCTGGCTCACTCAGGCTGGGGGGAAGGTGGGCTGTGGAGTGCAGGGTGAGCCTGCCGCAACAGAGGCCTTTGTGATGTTGCACCAGTCTGAGGCATGCCATTTGTTCTCCTGGGGAAGTTGTCCCTGGACCACTGGACCCTGGCAGTGGTGGGCTGCACAGGCTCCCGGGAGGGGAGGTGTGGATAGTGACCTGTGCTTGCACACAGGTTTCTTGGTGGCGGCAGCAGCAGCCTTAGCATCTCATGCCCGTCTCTGTGGTCTGCACTGATAGCTGAGGCTCGCGCCTGTATCTGGAGTTCCTTTAAGCAGCCCTCTTAATACCCTGTCCTTGCGCACCAGGAAACAAAGAGGGAAGAAAAAGTTTCTTGTCTCTTCGGCAGCTCCAGACTTTTTCCCGGACTCCCTCCTGGCTAGCTGTGGCACACTAGCCCCCTACAGCCTGTGTTCATGCAGCCAGTCCCCTCCCTGGGATCCGACCTCCGAAGCCTGAGTCTCAGCTCCCAGCCCCTGCCTGGCCCGGCAGGTGAGCAGACAAGCCTCTGGGGCTGGTGAGTGCTGGTCGGCACTGATCCTCTGTGTGGGAATCTCTCCGCTTTGCCCTCACCCCCGTTGCTGCGCTCTCCTCCATGGCTCCGAAGCTCCCCCCCTCCACCACCCGCAGCCTCTGCCCATGAAGGGGCTTCCTAGTGTGTGGAAACCTTTCCTCTTCCACAGCTCCCTCCCACTGGTGCAGGTCCAGTCCCTATTCTTTTGTCTCTGTTTTTTCTTTTTTCTCTTGCCTTACTCAGGTACGTGGGGAGTTTCTTACCTTTTGGGAGGTCTGAGGTCTTCTGCCAGCGTTCAGTAGGTGTACTGTAGGAGTTGTTCCACATGTAGATGTATTTCTGATGTATTTGTGGGGAGGAAGATGATCTCCACATCTTACTCTTCTGCCATCTTGAAGCTCCTCCCTATTTTCTCTTGTAACTCAATTGTTTCTAAATGTCTCATCAACATTGCTGGAGAGGTTTGGTGGAAACAGACCAAATAATATATGATACAATTGGGACTGCTTGACCTTCAGTTAAAATGCTAATATCAACACTTGTTATATGCTACTTTCTTTCATGTTTCTTCTTTATGTTTTCTACTTCCTTTTGCTAATGTTTTCCCCCTTCAAACTGTCTTCTAAGCTGTCTCTGAGTTTATAATAATGCCCATTTCATCTGTGTTTTAAAATTTCATGACTATGCTCTACCTTATCTGGCTTACATGTTATATATATATAAAATATTCTCTCCAATGTTCCTGTTATTTCCAGGGTGATTCTATTATTAACTCTAAAATTGATTAAAGGTCCTATATCATTCTCTTATGGTCAGCTTCAAAATTTGCTTTCCTTAAGTGATTTGCATGTTTACTGAATATCTGCAAGTGAAAAAGTGTATGAAGTTATTTAAAAGGATAATTTCTTCAGTCTTTCATTTTAACTCTTTTAGGTCATTGAATGTAAGAATATAACTCACATATTGAGCAGTCTAGTTGGGATACATTATTGCATGATCTGTAACCACTAGTATAATATTTAATCAAAATTCTTTTTTAGTCAAATATTTTAGGAATAGTCTGCAATGTTTTTAAGTTCACCAATCAGAGCTAGACTTTCACGGCCATATAAATTTATACATATGGTCTTTCCTAGACTTGAAAGTCATGTAGCATTTGTTATTGCTAAGGAATCCTGTTCCTATTGTTCTTTATATATTGTTTATTGTTTAATAATATTTGCACTTCACATTTTATTGTGGTACTTATTTGTCCTTTTTCCCTTCTGTAAATAACAGTGAGGTTTGAAATTTCTCAATCCTTACATGTACTTTGTGGAATTAAGCAATGAGAGACCATATTTTAATGTTTTACTGTGATGTTTGAATAGATATTCTCTGTTTCTCCCTTACATTATGTTTGTATATTTGCTGTCCAGTTTTAACTATCTTTACACTCTTGTTTTTCTCACATTTTTGTCCAGGAGTAAATTCATGGCTTACCTTGTGACCCAATATTTCTAAAATTCTCATCAGTATGGCCTTATTAACCTTAATAAGGTTAATATATGAAAATATCAAATGTGTAAATCAAATTGGTACTTGGAACTGCTTGATATTGAGTTCAACTCATGACAAGCCAAAACTTGTTATTGCTGGGCTGCACCTCACAGGCATACAAGGCCTGTGTTTTCCCAGCTTCAAGACCAAAGAGAGAGCTGGGAGTCAGCAACAGAGAAATCAATGGTTTAATGGGTGGGGGACCTTACACATCTGGAGCAAGGTCCTGGAGCAGCACCCCACCTTGTGCAGTGGAAGCCAGACAGGACATGGTAGCAGTCTTTGCTCCTGGGGGGAAGGGGAGATTACCAGTTATATGAGAATTGATAGCAAGTTGGCTCATTAGCTACCAGAGAAACCAGTAGAGGGGCACACACCTCACTGCCCCTCCGATAAGAACAATCACTAGCTGGGGCCTGGGGCAAGTACATAAGAAAGTCAGTCATGTGCATAGGGCATAAGTGAAGCAGGTACTGTTCTGGCAGGGGATGTACAGTGAACAAGAGAACAGCCATCTTGAGTGGTCTGACCAAATGTACTATTTTCTTTCATATTTTGCTTTTTTTCTTTGTTTATATTTCCCTAATGTTAAAATTTTATGTCCCTATTCTTTATTATTGTTATTGATTAGTGTTTATACTACATAATCTAATTAAAAATAACATTATAAAACAGACTTACAAGGAAGTGAAATTTCTGTCTTGAGAACACTTGATATGGTAATTTTGGGAAGGACTTTTTTGCTACAAACATATTCTGTGTATCCTCATGATTTTACCAAGGTAATTATTTTTGGAATTATCCTGAATGGTATAACGCAACATGTCTTCCAAAATACCCCTGATAATGTCTACACCTATATGAGTGCTATATTCCTGCTGTTTGGTGAAGAATTAAGACAAAATTACTGCTGCTAAATATATACAGAGGAGAAAAAAATCCACCTTTGGATAGATTTTCTTTACTACGAGAAGGATCATGTAAATGTTTCTCTTAATTAAACAAAAGTAAAATAAAGGAATGTCCCATTATGTTATTTAAATATTGAAACCAAATCTTTTGTAATTTTATGAAGGCTGTAGTTCTCCAAGGTCCAATGGATTACAGAGAAAATAGATGATTTGAATAAGGAAAACAATGGCCTTCTAAGAGAGAAAGGGCAGTAACACGACCCTTGCTTTCTAGAATTTAAAGTTAATTAAAAAATCTTTCAGAAAAAACATGAGTCTTGTGATAAAATTCTCCTAGAAGGAATGAACACAAAAAGCACTAAAGTGTAACTGATCAGGACAAAAGACATGTTCTGAGGTGATGACCTGGACTTTGCACATGTACCTATAGGTTGATTACAGAGGATTTGATTTTATATATCAGGTGGCTTACTCCATTCAGGACATGGATATTGTAGCATTGTTTCTGGCTTTCAAGAACACAGAATTAAGATAAAGTTATTAATGGATAGGTTAGGTGATGATGTAATAATACACAATCAGAAGCTCAATGGCTTAAAACAGGTTTTATAACTACATAGGCAATGCTGGTTGGTTGGGGCATCTGCTTATCTTAACCACTTAAAGGGTAGGCAGATAAAGTCCCTATGTCAACACATGCTATAATGACTTCCTCAGCAAAGGAACAAAATGATGGAAAATTATGCACCTCTTAAATGATTTCACTCAAAAGTGACAAATATTACTTATATTTCTCATATTTCATTGGCTAAAGCATGTCATATGGTCATGCTTAACTCTAAAAGTTCAGGAAATTCCAACCCTAGGTTGTGTCTTGAAGTAGAAAACCAGAAAGATTGGTGAACAGCACTGCTGATTCTTCAGCATTACACTGGTAGACATTTTATAGAAATTACTTGACATTTTGCCTATGATAGACACATAGTTGTCTAGACACCACTTAAGTCCCTTTACAGTGATATGATTCAGTGAAACTGGAAGAATAATCCAACAATTTAAAAATTCTGTTTCATTTTTGTGTTTAATTTACCACATTTTCCCTTTTGTCGCTATATTTTATTTCCTGTACACTTAATACCATATCACATAAAATAGACTATGGCATCAGGAACTATTTTAAGTGTTGTAAAAAATAAGCAAATAAAATAATTTAAAATAATGACTAAATTCACAAAGTCAGTTTGGGAAAATAATGATTGACATTGGAAACCTCTTTTTTCAAAGTGGCTAAATTGTTGTAGTCCAAATTGTTAATAAATTGTACACAGGAGTGGTAGGCTTAAAATACAAGGGTAATTATGTAGAGAATCAATAATGGAATCAAAATGATTCTTGTCATTTCACTGTTAAAAGACATTTTATTGTTAATACTATTCAGATTTTAATCTGCCCTATGACCAAGAGGTCCTTAATGTTTCCCTCAGATTGACTAAACTTTGTACAGTCTTCCTGCCTCTAGACTTTGACTCTACTTTTCTTAGACATTTACCTTAAAAAGCTTGTAAATTATTTTTATGCATCTTTGAAATGTAAATTTTTTAAAAGCCTCTTGTCAGTTTTACAACCCAAGGATGTCTTTCAAGGACCTAGTAGCCATCCCTTTGAAAGGTAGTTATTAAAGATGGCTTCCCTGTTTCCCAGTGTCTCTGGGATGGTAAGAGTCTAATTTCTTTTAGAGCCCTACTCCAACTTGTAAAACCACCACCTATCATAACAACAGAAGACAGTTTACTTTTCCTTTAGGTAAATCCAATTAACAAAACTGGCTGCCCAGTGGTCTCCCTCTCACCCCAGAGTTTAACACTCCCTGTACTTTGTCCTTTCAGCAGAGTTGAGTTCAGACTTCCTTCTAGTTTCTCTAATTGTATTTCCTGTAAATACATTAGAATTTATTTTAAAACTACATTTAAGGTCAAGATAAGTTTACCCCAATAGTATGTATTTGTTAAAAAATAAGCTATTAATAGTATTATTCTCAATGTGGTGATCTAGTGAGAAAATGTTTTCTTTGAATATCTCTTACATTTTCTAAAGTCCCAATAAGCCTCTCACCATCTCCCATTATAATATTTAAATGTACAATAGTTTAAATAGTTTGGATGTTTGGGTTTTCATTTTGTTAAAAAACAGTAAATTCTTCAAAATTAATTGTCATATACTTAGCATTATTGATTCATTTCCTTTATTTAAGGCATTTTCATTCTTGCAGGTCATTCTACCTGCTTTTATATCTTCAGATTTAACACAGAATGGTTTGGATGCTTAACATATAAATAAATGAAGGAATAAATAAGCCGTCATTTATATAGTTATGCTTTAACCATATGGCAGCAGAGGTTTTTCAGAGTTTATAATGTCTGAAATAAAGACCATTAAAACATAAAGCTCTTCTGTCACATGTGAAGAATAAAATATTAACTATTAGCCAAAGTTAGATCATTGATTTCTTTCTGCTATTGACCACAGAAAGTCTACTGAAACCTCATAAATTACTGTCAAACACTGATTCGCAGAATACTATCCAACTACACGGTAATTTATGTTACAAATAATATGATACAGTCTTTCCTTTAATACTAATCAATCTGTGTCTTTATTGATAAGCCATATGATTCATAATGAAAAATATATTCTCATTGATGCCATTATTACAAATCTGTGAGCTTTGGGGAGTGAAGAGGTGGTTTAATCTTACAGGTGTCTCCTAATACCACAATGACTAAAACTGTAGACATTAGAATTCTCTCTATTGTTGTTACTGTGTGGGTCAATAAATAAAACAGATTTTTTGCAAACTTGATTGCAGATCATTCAAATTTTAGCATGGAATGACTTCACCTTGAATTCAATTTGTCTCTGTAAATTTAGATTTACTCTTATTTAGGGCTTTACAAAATAAGCCCTCACTGAATATTAGAGTAAAAAGTTTTTATAATATTTTCCAACGACTTTAATTTTTATATCATGTGGCATATTCAATATCATGGCAAGCACATGATAAGCACAAATTTCCAAAAAATATTTTTTACCATAAACATCATCAATTAATTTTAACACACTTTTATTATAACCATTTCTATTTAGATTAATTAAATTTGATAAGCAAAGATTTTAATTCAAAAGTTAAAGTGTTTATTTTCATTGCACTGATGTTCATGCTCTCTGAAGAAGAGAATAGAGTTAAATATTTTAAATGAATCCTAAAAATCTTGTAGATAAATATTATCTTACTCTGACCCAAGGATAATGATATATTCTGATGTTCCGTAAACTGCAGAATGATCCTTCCTTTAATAACAGAAATATATCAACTTCACTAAATTTTTCTTTGACATATTTGCTTCATTAAAACCTGTAAGATTTTGTAAAGAATTGATGTTCTGCTTCAAAATATTTAGCGTTTAATTCAAGCCAGACAAAATGATTATACAGAGGACTTCTTCTAAATCTATAAATAGGTAGGTTGTGAGTCAAGATTGGTGAGTCATATGAATGTTTCTAATCAGAAAACAACTCTTAACGATCACATACAATAGAGTCAATCCCTCCATAAACAGCATTTGAAACACAACCAGAAAATCGTCACCTCATGAAAGCATTGTGAAGATTTTTGGCTGTAAAATGATCTATGAAAAGATAGGAAAATTAGAATGCTTTTATGTATAATCTCATATTTACATAGAAATATGAGACTAGAATAGTGTTTATAAATAAAAGAAAAAATAAAGAGTAAGATGTCTAAAATTTAGAGAGAAAGATAAGTCTTCCCAATAACACAGAATGAGATGAACTAAAGAGATGAATTATAATGATCTAGTACAATGTGAAACTTTTTTATTACCTATTGCAATATTAACTAAAATTAATGCAGGATGCTTATTCTGTGATCATCTCATTTAAGCCTATGAAATCTTCAACTTTAGGATTATATAACCTAAGCACTAGAAGGGATGTAGACCCTAAATTTCTTCTGTCACATTTATTTATGACCATAAACCCTCTTGATTAATCCCTCAGGAAATTTATGTCAACAAGATAATTCGTTCCACTTCAGTGTCTTCTAAAATCATGATAAAGTTCGTTAATATATAGAGTTCAACTCTGTCTTCTAATGCCATTCTCTCCTATGACACAGGTATAGTGCTTACCAAATATGGCACTCCATAGTTAACATTTCCTAGCGTCCTCAAAGTTTGATATAGCTGTGTGACTACTCTGGCTAATGAGCTGTGGGCAGAAAAAAAATAGTGTGTCCCTTTTGGGCCAATGCATGGAAGAGTCAGAGCATGATTTTCCAACTCTCTCCCTCTGCTCTAAGCACCTAAAGATCACATGTTTCAGATGGGTGTCTACAAAATGGTAGAGAGCATCTATCAGCAGGAGTACTTGAATGACCACATGGAGCAGAGCCCTCATAGACATGAACTGACAAGTATTAGGATCAATTAATCATTTTTGGGGGTTAAGCTACTGAGACTTTCAGGCTTTTTGCTGTTGTAGCATATCTGAGCATATCCTAACCTATCCTACAATCTCTTGCCTAAGGCATTTGCTGGAACCTCAGAAATGTCTAATAATTTTTCCATGTGGGGTTCAGTCAGGTAATTGGGGACAATGACCTCCCTAAGTGTCATGTTCTAGATAAGCAATGTTAAAACAATAGTCAGATCTGCTAAGTGATGTTGTCATAACAAACAACTCCCAAATTTCAGTGTTTGCAACTACAAAAATTTATTTCTCTCCCAGCACCTGTCAGTTTGGCTGCAGGGTGGCAGTGGCTCTGATGCATAGGTCTTTTTCAATGAAAGAGAAACCCTTTAGGGACTGTATGGATGAAAGACAAAAACATTGGGGAAGCACACACAGGTTTTGACGTTTTTGCTCAGGGTTAGCACTTGTCACTTGCACAAGTTGCTTTCAGAGACAAATGGTCAATTCTGGAGTAAATGGAATATGAAGTTTAATCACTTCACAAGGAGAGGTAAAAATAATAATAATAATAATTGGGAGCAATAAGAAAATATGCAACCTTTAGTTTCTTTAATTATTTGCTTCTATAGACATTGCCAAATATTATACTTGGAACATGGTGGTAAATGTCTTGAGTCAATGGCTTTTATCTCTCAACATTCTGCTTACTCCAATATTATTGTTCCTTAACAATTTGCCTCTGAAAAATGTATTTTTGCATCCATTGTATTTAGAGTTACTCTTGCCAGAGAAGAGTAGAATATGCCTTAAAATTCACTCCTTCTGGACTATACATTGTCTTTTAATGAAATTTAAGATACATTAACTTTTTAATCACCTAGATCATATTATATTACTGACACATGTAATTATAAGTTCAACTTAAAAGCCTAATATTTTATATTGTCCTCATACTGTTTTTCTGCATTTAAATCATTAAACCTTAAGAACAGAATGTAGTTTTTATTCATATTAAATTGTATCTAGTTAGATTGAACCCATTTATCCAGACTGTTCAGATTTTTTGGCATCATGATTTTGTCATCCAATACATCCCTCTTAATTTTGAATCATAGCCTTTCTGGCCATTCCCTTGAACCCTAAGTTTGGTAGGAATACAAAACTGAAGATTGTACAAATGTTCCTATCATAGAAAATTCTCTAAAAGATGACATCAGTCAAATGTTGTCTCAGAATGTTTTAGACATGGTTCCCCAAATACAGATGCTTTTCTACATCTGGCATATAAGTGAAAAACTGAACAAAAGAAAGACAGAAATTTGGCTTACTATTAAAACTAGATGCCCCAGACATAACACATTTCCTTGTCTCCGTGATGAATTTTGGATATGTCTTTTTTATAAACCTGTTGGAGCAGGGAGGGATGTAAAGAAAATAATTATGGTTTAGAGATACATATAGCACTTTAGTGATAACTTCTGTGCATTTTTGTTTATGGAATATGGTAATAATCTCATCTAATTTTCCATGAGTAGCCAATTATCTGAGTGTCACTCACAGAATAGTCCATGATTTTCCACTGATTTATGATATTTTCTTGCCATCTTTGTCATTATACTGTAATCTAGGTAGAAGGAGGCACATATTAACAGATTGTAAGAATCAAAATGTGAACTTCTTGGGTGAGGGGGCATTGTTCTGTTAACCACACTTTTATAAACCTGTTCAAGTTTATTCACATTGCTTTATGTGATTACTTTTTAAATTAGTCAAGAGAATAAAGGTGAAAAAATATGGAATCCTACTGTTTTTTTGTAATTATTTATATAATTATGTTTATTGACACTTCGTGTGTGTGTGTGTGTGTGTGTGTGTGTTTAAATTACTGTCTGGTGCCAGCTCTTTTCAGCTTGATAAAGTTCCTTTTGTATTTCTTGTAAGACAAATTCAACTAGTAACAGATTCTCTCACCTTTTGTTTATCTGGGGAAGTCTTTATTTAGCCTTCATTTGCATGGATCTTTGAGCTATCCTTCTTGGAGTTTGATGAGCTTCTTAGATATGTAAATTATTTTTCAATAAATTTGTGTAGTTTTCAGCTATTGTTTCTTTGAATATTTTTCTTCTCTTTTTGTCTCTCTCCTCTCTTTCTGATACTACCATTGCGTGTATTTTGGCATGCTTAATGGTGTCCCAAATTTTCCTGAGGCTCTCCTCATTTATCTTCATTCATTTTTTTCCCATCTTTTTTTTGTATCTTCAGTTCACTTACTCTTTCTTCTGTCAATTAATAGCTACTTAAAAGCCTCCCAGTGATTTTATTTTTCATTTCAGTTATTTACTTTTCAACTCCAGAATTTCATTTGTTCTTTTTTCTGATTTCAATATCTTTATTGATATTCGCCATTTTATGTGACACTGTCATCATACTTTGATTTATTTCTTTAATCATAGTCCCATTAATTCCATAAAATGGCTTATAATAGTCATCTTGAAGATTTTTTTCTAATAAATCTGGACATCTGCTTATGCTCATAGGAAATTTCTGTTACCTTTACAACATATAGGTTAAATATTCCTGTTTCTTAGCATGTCTCATATTTTTTTGTTAGAAACATTTTAGATGTATATTTTAGCAACTCTGGGTACTGGCCTCACCATTCCTCCAGTCTTGTTATTGTTTTGTTTATTACATTAGTGACTCACTGGATTATTTTGATGAAGTCTATTTCTCCTCACACAGAGTTGATCCTTAGTAGGGCACAGTTTTGGGTATGCTCACAGTCATCCTGAGATAACAGTGATTTTGGTAGGGATCTCTTCTTTTCTTTCCCTGACTGCGTTCATCTGCTAAATTCCACAAATGATGATAGTTCCTTTGGGAGGACATTGGGAACTATGTATTTCATGACCTGCTTTCCCCCTACATCCAAGGCTCTGGAGCTTGGCATGGAGACAATGGCAAACTTCTCACTGAGTGATGCCCACCTGCTAGAAGCAAAGCACTTGATGGGGGGTTGAAGTGGGAAGCCTCTCAGCTTATCTCCCTTGGCGTGGAATCACTGTCTCATGAGCTGAGGCAAGGATGATCAGGGTCCCAGTATTCAAAATGGTGAAATGCCTAAAACAGGGCTTCCATTCCATGAGTGGTGGCTGGGCAGAAAAAGTGAGCCCTGCTTCTCCATTGTACTCACCGGGATTTAGCCTCAGCAACAGATAAGACAATTGAGAAATGGGGAGATAGGGAGCTCTGTGTTCTTGTCTACAGCAGTCAGGAGTGGATGCTCTGCCTCCCTGGCCAAGGAGGTAGGGAGGAGAAGATTATTCTTTGTTCAGCTACCACAGACTCTTATCTTTCTTACCAAGTTTTCATAGATTTTCTTGATTAGATGTTTCTTCACTAACCAGCTGCTCTTAAAACCACTTCCAGAGGCTTAAATTATTGTTTTTCCAGAGTTTACACCAGTTTCACTGAGTAATCAGTCAGCAGAACTACTTATGCTTTCATGCCAGAAGTTTATCTCCATGTATTTTAAAATAGTTTTAACCATATTTGATAGTTTTCTCTCTCTCAGTCTATCTGTCTCTGTTTCTCTCTGTCACTATCTCTCTCTGTATATTTCCCTATAGTTTTTCCTCTCCTTCTTTACCTCTTTTTGCTTTTCTTAAATTATATAGAGAGGAAATTTTGTTGACATATTCTGTCCTTCCATAAGACACAGTCCCAAAGCAGGTAGTATATGGGTGGATAATTGTTTCTGTACCTTGCTAATATAGGTGATTTATAAAAAGGAAAAAGGAATGAAAAAGAAAAAGAATGAAAACAAGAAAGAAAGAAAGAGTAAGAGAAGAAGGGAAGAAAGAAAGAAAGAAAAATAGAAAAGGGGTGAGAGAGGGAGCCAAGGAGAAGAAAGGAAGGGAGAAAGACCAAATGCCAGTGGGAAATTTTAGTCATCCTTTCATTTAAAAAATGTGTCTACTTTCCCTAGTGCCCTCACTAAAGAACTTCCAGACACAAGTCAGTGCCAGTGTTTTATTTGTCTTCATTTTATGGATGTGGGAAACTCACTCTATGCTCCAATTTCATAAAGCCTTTCTGGTTCTATTTGTCTATGTCATTTAGAACATTTAATTCCTGTTACCTAAGAGAATGAAATTGCTTGAATATCTCTGTTGGATCCCAGAGACCAACAGTCATGCAAACTCAACCTCAAGTAACATTCTGCTTCTGTTCCATAAGTTATTTATCTTCAGTAGAGTTGCATGTCTTTTAGTTTGCTCATTTTTATATTTTCTTGACAACCTATATGTGGAGAAGTTGGGAAATTTCACAACTAAATGTAACATACATTTTGCTGTTAAGTGATAATTTCATCTTTCCTTCGATTTTAATATATATAATTTAGTTTTTTTAAAAAAAACACAAACTTGTTTTTCAATCTTAATATATATGATCTACTAAGGGAAAATAAAACATCATAGGCATTTTAGAATTTTATGTGCTTACATTTCCTTCTCTGTGGGATTTTATACCACTTTTGAGGATTTTTTTTCTGTTTTTGATGATTTATTTTCTTTCCCATAAACTGCCTCAAATAGAGATAATTCACTGACAAATTTTCTAGCACATTACTCAACTTTTTCTTTAATCTACCTCAAATCCAGTGGCCCACATCTCTTCATTTCAGTTTCCTACTGTGCTCACTTTACTCCTGCACTCGTATCATTAAAATGGTCATTCATTTGCCATCAAAACCCTTTTACTGATGTAACTAACTCAAACTGTCCACCCCTTTAACTCATATAACTCCCTTCTCTACTCCAAACATCTATTCATCAGCTTTCTTAGGGGCTGTCGTATTCAATAACTCCTACAATTCCACTTTTCCACACACCAAGTTTAGAGTAATTAACACACTCAAAAATTTTATTCAAATTCTGAAGTGTCTGTTATATCTACTATTTTAATTATATTTCCAATGACACTGTCTTAAAATAGAAACTCATTCCTTCTTCTTTCCCTATTGAACAATCAAGACTTCTTGCCTTAAAATATTTTCTGTCAAAATATCTTCCACAATTTTGATAAAGTGGATAAAGCCATGGAAATCCTAACAGTATTAAATGATCTTAAATTTTAACTGCTTTACTCAGATTATCTTTTTAAATCCTCTCTGTAACCCCATGTGATACACGGCATTCTTAAAACCATGTTCAAGGTGAGGAAATAAAAGTTCATAAAGAATTAAGTAACTTGCCTAAAATCATAAAGATGAAACTAATTGTTAAGGTCTTTGAGCTATCTTCTGTCACATCAACTACAAAGCTTCTCAGCCACAATAAAATATTTACACTGGTGTCCTTTGTATAATTTGATTTGTATTTATTTTAATCCTTTATTATATTCTGCTTTATAGTAAAACTATATGTGGACATGAATTCACTATCCTTTTAGACTCTAATGGATAAGGGTGGAAATCATGTCTTAATTGTTTACCCAGTGTATATTAAAATGATTTGATGTGGTTAGAGTCACTCAGTAAGAGTTAAATGATTCTTTAGCATTAAAGACATTTTGAAACCATTGTTAATTAGTAGCTTAAGTTATTTTCTAGTTTTGCACTAGTTGACTAACATTTTCCTTCATTTGGGAGAGACATTAACTTCATCATCTTGGCCTATTTTTAATTGTGTAATTATGAACTCCCTGCCTAAATCTAGCCTGAAGCTTTGGTTGTTTAAATATGTTTTGTAGCTTTCCCTAAAGGACTGTTAAACAGGCATCCCTGAATTAACCATTATTCAGTGATGGGTAAAGACATGTGCAAGGGATTATGCCTTATTCTTGTACTCACTGTAAGGATTTTTTAAAATATCTATACTTAGGAAAATTATCTAATTGCATATTCTATATCTGTTTATCAATTTATCCATCTACCTTTTTAACTTCCCTGATTAGCTAGTATCTCATCTGTCTACTAATTATCCATATGTTTGATAAATGATTGATCAATCTATGATTTACCTATCTTTCTAAAAATGAGTGTAAAAGTACATGACTATTAAAATAAAATAAATATATATAGTAATTATTTTTTCTCACTTAAGTTGAAATGGTAGGGAGCTCCCATTCCATTCATTATGAACCCAGCCCTAAAGTCATTAGAGCTTCCAGGAGTTATATTTCCTTCTAGAATATTTGATTAGAGCTCTCTTGTTTCAAGCAGTCACTGTTGATAGGCTAGCTATATAAGCCTATGTGATCCTTTTAAAAGGAAGGAAGCCTCATTAGACTGTGCTCATAGGGGGTGGGAAGTTTTACTGATACCTGAAGCCCTAGGGTCTAGGGGCCAACTTCTCCAGGTGAAATTTTTCTCTGAGATCTTTTTTCTCTACGAGATTCTGCATGGGAATAGGGTTTATGGGACTCATTGCTCAAAATATATACAAAGTTGTGGATTATTCTAAATTCTTGCTGCATACTTGAAAACCAACCATTTTTCAAGGAAGTATCTACATTTAGTCTTCCATTAACTTCCCTCTATCATTTCCAATCTGGGAAATTCTATCTATTTTTTCTTCAAAGGACTTAGAAACATAATGTTGATCTTTCCTCAGGGGAGATCAGAGTAGATGAATTGGATGCTCAGATAAACTAGCTCTTTTTTGTCTTATGTAATCATCCTCTTACATGTGTACACATTAATGTATTTATTCATATGTCATTTTGAACAAATTAATACATTCATCAATAATGTCTATCATGTAGTATGTATGTATGAGTGTTTATGTATGTATGTATATGTGTTACATATAGTATTTTGTGGATATTTAGTTGCTCTAGACAGAGAAGGAACTAAAGCACTTATCATCAAGAGAGTAAATGTATATTATAGATTACTGTATCAGAGTGGACAAAGAGAGTGAAGAAAATAAGGGAAGTGGTTATCAAGAAAAAGTGGAGGAGTCATATGATAGTTCCACTTTTAGTTCTTTGAGAAACCTTTATACTGTTTTCCACAGTGGCTGGCTACCATATAATCCAGTAATTCCATTCCTGGTACATATTTGAAAAAAACAAAACACTAAATTTGAGAAGATACATGCACCCCAATGTTCATAACAGCACTATTTACAATAGCTAAAATATGGAAGCAACCTAACTGTTCATCAGCAGATGAATGGATAAAGAAGATGTGCCATATATTTACAATGGAATACTATTCAGCCAGAAAAAAGAACAAATTTTTGCCATTTTGCAACAACTGAGTGGGCTTGGAAAGCATTATGTTAAGTGAAATAAGTCAGAGAAAGAGAAATACTCTATGATGTCACTTATATATGGAATCTAAAAAATACAACAATAATGACTATAACAAAAAAAGAAGCAGGCTCACAAATAGAGAGAACAAACTAGTAGTTACCAGTTGAGGGGGCAATATCAGAGTGAGGGAGTGGGAGGTACAAACTCTTGGGTAGGTTACAAGGATGTATTCTACAACACAGGGAATATATCCAACATTTTGTAATGATTGTAAATGGAGTGTAACCTTTAAAATTATATAAAATTAAAAACAATTTAAAAAAATCAGAGGAAGATGCTAAATGTTACAGTGGAGAGGATGGTGATTGGAATTTTGGTGATGTAGATAGCAGTTTATAAAATAGTGGCAATCAAAGCAAAACAGTAATACTAATATTACAACAAAGAGAAAAGGTGGCTCTAGCCTTGAAAAAACGATTGAGTACTTAAAAGTTGAGTTTGGGAAACCACCAGCATTGGGCAAGCATATACACATGTATTTAGTAAAAGCATCATTGCCAGTGAAATGAATATTTGGAATTGGTATATAGGAGTATCAAATCAGTCTGAGCTGGAGAGAAAAGAAACTTCAAGGCCTTTGATTTTTAAACCAAATATATAAGATTTATATGTGTGTATATGTCATATGCTTATTTGTATTACTGTTCTATTGCTGGATAAAAAAAATCTGCCACAAACTCAGCAGCTTAGCACAAATTTATCTCACTGTTTCTGTAGTTCAGAAGTCCAGGCACAACTTAACTTGGTTCTCTGCCCAGGGTGTCTCAGGCTTAAGGTAAGGTGTTGACCAGGTCTTGGGGTCTCACGTGAGCTCATTCAATTAGTTAGCAGAATTCAGTCCCTTACATCTATAAAACTCATGGCAGCTTCCATATCTTCAAGATGAACAGGAGAAAATCTCAATTATTCTTTGAATATCTTCTTTTTATTTAAGTAATCTCAGCTGATTAAATCAGACTATCTAGTTAATATCCCTTTTGATTAACTCCAAATCAAATGATTTGTCATTTTAATTACATAGTAAAATTCCTTTTGCCATGTAACATAACATAAGCATGGTGTGAGAATCACCTTATTCACAAGATCTCTGTGAATCCAAGGGAGGGAATTATGCAAGGCCTTTTCTCCAAAAGTTGGTGATCTTGCTGGCTCTTTTAGAATTCTGTCTGCCACTCTCTGATTGCCTCTTGTTGTAGACACTCTCAATGCCCCTCTCATATCTCTCAGAATTCACCATTATTCTACTACCTGCAGATAGTGTCCTACAGCAAGCACTTTTTCTGCCAGGTTTCTACCTTTAGGTCCACTTATTGGGTAGATTAGAATTCCTAGGAGTTAGCACCCTCAGTTGCTGCTCTCAGTGAATGATGAATGGGAGTTAAACTACAAATACTAACATTTCTGTGGTCCTCAAATATAAATAATCAATGTTTCATACAATCTTCCTGAATTCTTAAAGATGTTGAACACTAGATGTCCACAGAGATAACTTCATTATTAACATTACACCCTGAACAGGTTTTCTTCTCTTTCCTGTCTCATCTTTCCACTCCTCTCATGGGTTTCTTGAGATCATAGCCCAAACAATCTACTTGCCTTAAAATTCTGATTCTAGGTCTTCTTCTGAATGTAACCAACCTACTTCTGAATGTAACCAACCTACTTCAGTGAACTAAGACTTAAATTGCATTGACCACATTGAAAAATAATATATATATATGTATTTAATATACACTGTAGTATATTATATCTATGTATATACTCATATATACTTACATGAGTATACATGTATATACTCATGATTTTTCTGAACCAGCATTTTTCTTTATGTGTCCCAAATTTCTATAACACGTATTCTTTTTTTTTCCTTTGTAAACTGCTTTATTAATTTCATATTATGAAAAGAATAATTTTCCTATAACTGGATGAAATTGCCCTGATGACAGAAAGTTTTACAGAGACAAAGCAATATTCAATTAGAAACTGGTAAGTGGAAACACCAAAATGTTTACAGAAAAAGTAAATCAGAAAAACTACAAGCATGTAGAGCAGAGGCCACATTACTGACCTCAGGGATAATCTTAGGATTCAAGATATAAGGCAAAACTCATAATGATTGTCAGGTTCAGGAGTTTGGTAGCGCAAATGATGCCTCATTTGCTGCTTCTTAGTCTTTCTCCTGATTTCCATCATCTGCCCTACGTGCTTTTCTACCTCATCCCCCACTTCATTGTGATCAATATGCCTGCTGGGTATGGCCCATCGAAAATTAGGGACAAGTCGTCTAATCCGTCCCAACCTGACATTTCCTCCAGGCTTCTGGCCTCTACCCCCTCCTAAATCGCGTAATTCCTCTCCATTCTGCAAAGGGGCCTGGTCCCCACCTTCCCTTTCCTGTAGGGTATTTTCCATGTTGAGATTTTTTACTACTTGTTCCTCTTTGGACGCCATTGCTCCTGGGCCTCTCCTCGCGGTCTCCTGCCCCTCCCGATTCTTGCTGCAAGTGCGCCACCGCGACACTTCGACTCGCAGACCTGCTCCTCCCGCGCCTCTTACTTTTGGGGGCCGCCCCCGCCCCGCACTCCCGCAGGGACCGAGAAGGCAGCGAGCGACAGCTTGGTCTACCGTTAGAGCGCGGCGTGTGCCAGTCGGCGCTGTAACACGTATTCTTAATACAACTTTTTATATCAGGTTTGACTATCAATATACACCTAATTATCAAAATAAATATTCTATTTACTGAAAGTCTACACAAAACTAATATTCCCATCATATTAAATTAGTATCACACATTTCACCATTTCAATAAGCAGTACATAACGGTATTAAACAAAATGTACTTTCGCACATAAATACTTTAGTTTACATAAATTTTGCTACTAACTTTATCTTCTGCTCCTCATAGGCTAGAATTTTATTGTATCTATGTACTATTGATTAAATATTTATTCTTTTTGTAATAAATACATCAATTCATATATTTCCTTACCACATATATTCCTCCCTTACAAAAATGTATTAATTTTGTTGTTTCTTAGCATCATTTATTTATAACCTAAGATGATACACTTCTCCCATTTCTTAGTTATTGGACATCATTTATGAATCATCTTTCTGGTGATTAAAGAATTGTCTAGACAGAGTTGTTATATGAAATAATCATAACACAAATTGCATTTATAAATTGGTTATAAATTAATACTTAAGCAAGAACAGTTTGAATGGATACAAATAAAGAATATTCATCATTATCATATATTTATCAAAAACATTTGAGCATCTACAACATGTAAGACACCAAACACTACATTTTTGTTTTTCAGTTATTGGAACAATAAAGAAATCTATGTGAGAATATTTTATTGATTAGAATTACTTTTGTATGTGTAATATAGAGCACTTTCTGATATTTTGCCTTACAGATACAAGAAAAAAACTAATTATCAGGTAAAGCTATTGAATATTTGATAAAATTTTGTTATTTAGTATAAGAATACACTACTATGTTGTTGGACTATTTCCTATTTCACTTGGTAAGAAAAAATTTGGACAAGAGAATCTTACTATTTGTTTCAGAATTCAAATAAAATTAGGTTAAAACGAATATTTATAGTTACAGTACTATTAGATGATAGAATTTAATCATGCTGCTGGTTTCAAACTACCATTTTGTAGCTTAAAGTAAGAGTAGTATAGTTAGTGCATAAAAGTAAATATTTTTCATTCACATATGCAATATAGATGTATATAAATACCTATATACTATGAGTTTACACACAGTTATTACAATATTTGAAAAGTAACTTGATATTTATAAACTATCACCATTTCAAATTTCCTTGTTTGTATAATTTAGGGATATATTCTTTGCTTCTGATTCTACCATATATCATAGGTACATATAATATTTTCTTTATTTTTTAAAATGAAGATATATAAATTCTCATAATCCAGGTAAATGAGGAGATCATTGTACATTTCCTTTCAGACATGTTTTATGGAAAGCAGAGGAAGCATTAAATCTATATGTGCTGTACCATTTCTAACTCCTTTTTAGAGCACAGATTTTAGAGTTGTCTGTTCTCACTGTGTTTAATTTCTCTTGTACAATTCTGTGTTTCTCCTTTAATAACTTATTTGGAATTTTATTGATATATAATATACATACAGGAAAGTGCAGAAATCTTAAGTGTAGAGCTTGAGAAATTTTCAAAGAGTGAACAAACCTGTATAATAATCACAAAGTTCAAGAAGCAGATTGTTACGGGAGTGCCAGAGCTCTTTTATGACAGTCACTTCCTTTCCACCAAGGCAAATCATTGTCCTGACTTCTGTCCCCATGGATTAATTCTGCATATTTTTGAAGATACCAAGTAGTATGTAAATGGACATACAGTGCATATTCCTGGCTTCTTTTACTTTACACCACCTTGTTGCGTGTAGATGTAGTTAATTCATTTACTTTGTTGTTTACTATTCAACTGTATAAACATACCACACTTTCTTTACCCACTCTACTGTTGATGGATTTTTTGCTTCTTTATTTTGGGGTTTTTTTGAGATCTAGTATGAATAGTGACACTATACAAATTCTGAAATATTTGGTGTAGGATAAATATATGCTCAGATTTATTACATACTGCCTGCTTTCCAAAGTGGTTGTACTAATCTAAGCTTAACTGAGCAGTGTGTGAGAACTCTATTTGCACTGCATTCTTGCAAACACCTAATACTTACTGTCTTTCATGTTAGCAATCCTGGTGGGTTTGTAGTGGTATTACACTATGATTTTAATTTGCATTTCTTTGGTGCTTAATGAAATGGAGTGCTTTTTTTTTTAATTTTAATGGCATGTATTGTTTTCTTTCTAGTTGTACAAGGAATACATGTTCACTGCAGACAACTAGAAATACATAAATGCATAAAGTAAAAATTAACAATCACCCATAATTTCCACCCTCCAGAGATAATTATCACAAGCATTTTGATGCATTTCCCAGGGCGTGTTTTTCTTATGACTCTTAGCCATTTGGATATCCTCTTTGGTGAAATATTCTTGAAGACATTTTGTAAAATTGACAAACTGATTCTACAATTAATATGTACATTTAAGTGGCAAGATGAATCAAAGCAATCCCCACAAACTAAGAAAGAAAGGAAGAGAAAAAAAGAGAAGGGAAGGAAAAGAAAGAAAAAATAAGGATAAAAAGAAGAAAGCTAGAGATCAAGACACATTATAAACTGTACTAATTAAGATAATGTTTTACTGATAGCATAGACATACAGACCAACATTACACAACAGAGAGTACAGAAATACTATATTTATATGGTTACCTGATCTATTACAAAATCTCAGTGTAGATTAGTGACGGAAAAATGATCGTTTTTAATTAAATTGTGTTTGTTCAGTTGAGTATCAATATTAAAAAATAAATTTCAACCTCTAAATCATAAAAATATAAAAAATTAACTACAGACAGATGTATATCTAAAAATAAATATTAAAGCAATAAAATTTTTAGGAGAAAATATTACTGAATGTTTTCAAAACTTTGCAATAAGCAATGCTTTCTTAAACAGTGCACCATAGAGGAAAACAAATCAATAAATTAAACTACCTTAAAATTAAAAATTTTGTTCATGAAAACAAACCATTAAGAGATTAAAAATTAAAAAAAAATTAAAAAGCATAGTAGAAGATACTTGCAATACTTACATGTGACAAAGGATTCATATCCAGAACATATAATGAACTCCTATTAAATAATAAGTGAAAAATAGACAATCCAAAAACCAGTGGCTGCTACACATTTTAAACCTTTAAAACCAGTTTTGTTGTTTTACAAAATTATTGTTTAAAATCTCAAAGCTATTTGCAATATAGTTACTGATTTATATTAAGGACCTATTAAAGTTCTACTTGCCTATGTGAAACACATTTCAGAGAAAATTTGGATTATCCTAACATTGTCTATATGCTGCTTTACTAAAAATTATTTAATTTCCTTTGGGTCACAGTGTGATTCTAAATTCACAATGTGAAGCTCACAAGGTTCAAATCAGAACTGACTAAAACCTATGACACCCAGGCTTATAATATCAGGTTTTCAGCAAGAAACTTGAGATTTCTGCTGTATTTCTGAGAGCTGAGAGACAGCTTTTCAAAGTATCTTTTAGCTGGTCTATTAGAACTAATGTCACCAGCTGTGCTTTCTGTTCAACTCTACTCAGTACAGATAACAGAGCTCTACTCTCTCCCATGCATGTATAGGAACCTATTCAACGATAATGCTAGGGATCTTGCTTATCCTTATTATCCCCAAAACTCAGCAGCATGGCAGTAATTCCATTTTCTGAATACTCTGTCTCTCTCAAAATATTTAATCATCAATATCACTCTCATTATTCCATAAACAATAAATTCATAAAGCAGTAAAATAGTCAAGTAAAAATATTATGTAAATATAAGCAGATACATGTGACTCTCAATGTTATCCGGGCTTGGTGAGGTGCAGAATAAATGATGCAGTGGAAAAATTCTACGTTGAAATAGATTTGGCCCAATATTTTCTACCATCTAAGTATCTTAAGCAGACTTAGTGATTGTTTAGAACTTCTTTTTTTTTCCCAAACAACTCAGAAAATTACAGTTGAAAAAATAGAATTGAATTCAGAGACTTAATAAATGTTTATAATATATCCATAAGCTATCAGAATGATAATTTCAATTTTTATTAATTTGGAGATAATGACAAATCTTGGGAAAAAAGTTAGGTAGGTTAAAATAAACATAAAGTCTTGATACATTGTCAGAAAATGGATTTTCCTACTAAATAACAAAGTGCTATAACAAACACGCAACCTAAAAGCTAGTTTGAACAAAGAGTATATGCATAAAATTGTGTCAATATGATCTGTAACAGTATTTCATTAGCTGTACTATCAATAGCCATTTAAAGTCATGTTTACAGTTTAAACTCATATGTATTTTTAAGTCATATTTTGGATTATTATGTACTTTACTGAGCTTCAGGTTTGGAATATAATTTTTGATTTAACTATAAATGAACAACTAAGAATAATGGATCTAATGTTTGTTGACTTCCTACTTTGCCAAAACAGTGTGAATGCTGTGCATTAATTATTTTATTTATTTTATTATTAATACAGCTAGATCATTAGGAGTGTGATTCCTATTTCCTAGAGGAAATAAATAAGAGGCAGAGAGGTGAAGAAATTACCCTATACTGTATTACTCAGTTAGTAAGCAGCAAGGTTGATATTTATGCTCAGCTAAGGTAAATTTCAAAACCTGTGGTATTTCCTTTACCAAACACAATAGAGTCAAGTCTTTAGAAGACAATCATTTGGTTGCTTAACAGGAGTGATTTGGGATAGAGCATAACAAATAATGTAAAATACTTAAAAGTGTTATAAAATGTTGCAAGCTACCTTTCTCTCTGGTTGATCTACATCTTGAATTAACACATTGTTGTACTTTGCCCATTGTTTTTGACTCAAACTGGAAATAAAAAATGGAAAGTTTGACATATTTATTTGTAACTAGATAAAGGGAAGAATATTTTCCCTAAATAATTATACTCTTTAAGTAAAATCATTAAGAAAGAAATTATGAGTGCATAAAACTCTAAAAGTTTAACAGAACTTCACATTCTGACTGTCACACAAAAATAGAAAGAAAACCTTTAGAATCTATGTGGGCTTCTTATCACAACACACTGCTTGGCAAGTGTCATTAATACAAAAATTCATACATATTAACAATCCTTCTGTATTTAGAACTCTGTATTCCATGTTTACATGGATAGACATATGGGTCATTAGGTTGAACTTTAAAAAATACATTAATCTTGCAATATTTATGTCTTTATTGAAAATTATTTTGTTTTTATTGTGTGTACTTCATTCTATTCCTGATATTTCTCTTTCCAAATATATAACAATTTTGTCTTTCTAAATTAACAAAACATCTATTTCTGATTAAAACTAAAGTCAAAAGTTTGGCTTAATTATCCAAATAATTAAAGACTATTTTATTATTAGAGGAGGATTGATAGTCTTAGTCATAATATTTCATTTTTTAAAACTAATCTACTCCATCTCTAGAATCTACAAATACATACACAATTTTACTATAAGGATGACATGTGAACTAATGCAGAGTCCACCATGGTCTACTAGATGCCTGACTGATTTTCAAGGGAATATGAATTAATATTTATTTAGTAACAATGTAATGTTCGTTACTAAGCTTTAGCTTCTTCACTTTATTTAATACACTGAAAGCCCTATGAGACATGTGCTATTTTATTGTTGCTGTTTGTAGCCATTTATTCAATTAGCAGTTACCACCTTAATTAGATAAACAGAAAATAGTAAATTAAAGCACTCTAAAAAAAAAAAAACCCGAAATCAGTGAACAAGTGTGGTCTTATTCATCCTTTGTTTCTTAGTAATTTCATCAGTCATCTAATAAGGTGAAAACCCAGGAGAAGACTGTTAATAAATCAAGTCAGTGGACTATTATAATAATTGATAATAAAGTCTTAATATATTCATTTTTGGAACATGGTAAGCCTATAATCTAGTCTTTAATTTATTTCCAAGTGTATTCAAGAATACATTCTTTCTATATCACAAACATACACACATACAAAAGGGACATGCTTTTCTCTTACATTTCAATTACTACCAGTGGTCTAGAATTTCTTTTTTTGTTGTTGTTGTTGTTTTTTTGTGGTACACGGGCCTCTCACTGTTGTGGCCTCTCCTGTTGCGGAGCACAGGCTCCGGACGCACAGGCTCAGTGGCCATGGCTCACAGTCCTAGCCACTCCACGGCATGTGGGATCTTCCCAGACCGGGGCACGAACCCGTGTCCCCTGCATCGGCAGGCGGACTCTCAACCACTGCACGACCAGGGAAGCCCCTAGAATTTTATATAAGATAATAAGTATCTTTTACTGGGATACATATCCTAAAAAAACATATTTGTCACCATCTAGCCAGAAAGATGTACATTTAAAGCCTTTAAAAAAAATCAACTGATACAATCTATCAAGATATGGGAATAGCAAGAACTATAATCAGTGGTTTAATAAGTCTAATTATTATAACATTAAAAGATAGCTTTTAGAAGAAATTGATATACTAGATTTATATGTAATTCAAAAGGACAAGAATGGCCAATTATATTCTCAAGAAGGACAAAAGTTAAGAATCCATAAGATATCAAAGATCAAAATTGATACATGAAGTATCAAAGAAAGATCAATCCATGAGGTGTCAAAGTTATCAAGATCTATATAGAGATAAATAAAACAAAATGGTATTGTTACAAAGTTGGAAATAATGGATCATTGGAACCAAATAAAGTTAAGAAATGACCCTAATTGGTCATTGCCTGATATATAACAAAATGACACTGTGATGCATTAGGAAAATAATGGTATGTTCAATAAGAATGCTGGGTCTATTGAATATTTTATGAGAAAAAAAATTTTATCTTAAGTTATAAACAAAAATTGCATTCTGATATGTTGCACATCTAACTGTAAACTGCAAACAATAAAGTTGTTAAAAGAAAAAAATTAGAGGCTATCATTATTTTCTATGGTAGGTAAAGAAATACTAAGCAAAAAAGCACTGACCCTAAGTAAGAAATTAATAAGTTGGGCATTAAAATTAAGGGTTTTGCTCTACAAAATACAGTAATAGAGAGAAAAACAAACACAGAATGGAAGAAAATATTTGCAAAGTATATACCTGGATAAAAAATAATGTTTCCAGGGTGTGTGTGGGTGTGTGTGTGTGTGTGTGTGTGTGTGTAAAATTTACAAATTAATAATAAAATGAAAGTCAAAGAAATAGACAATGAATAAAAACTGTAACAAGCACTTCATATAAGATGTTCTGCATTAGCTAAAAACATATTAAAAGTTGTTTAAAAATGACTAGTTGTTTAGGTAAATGTCAGTTAAAACCATAAGACACTATTTCACCAATTAAAAATGTTAGACAATCCCAAGATTTGGAAGAGATGTGGAGAAACCTGAATGCCCAATCTCTCTCTGGAAGCAGGAGTGTAAATTGAATGGTACAAAGGTTTTGCCTTTTCTTTTGAAAATGAACTTAACTCCATGATCGAATAATTTCACTCATGTGTATACCCAACAAAGATGGCTATGCATTTTCTCTAGAAGACATGTACAGTGATAGCCATTCCAGAACCTTTCTTTACAGCCAAAAACTAGAAATAAAACAAATTTTTTATCAGCTGATTGAATAAAGTAGTTTATTTCTACAACGTGATACTGAAGTATTGAGAATTAACAAATTACTACTATACAAAAATACAGGATGAATCTCATAAACACATTAAGTTTAAAAAAAAGATGAAAGATACACATAAAAGAACAAATTTTATATAACCTTCATCATATAGAGTTCAAAAAAAGGCAAAAAAAATTAAGTTTTGGATCTCTGGATAGTTTATCCTCAGGGTTAGTGAATGGAAAGTGGTGAGAGGGATCCTTCTGGGGTTCTGGTAATTCTCTAATTGTTTATCTATGTGCTGTTACAGATATGTTCACGCTGAAGAATTTAACTGATTTATACATTATACATACATATACATTATACATACATACTTATACATACATATTAAGATCTGTGTACTTTTATTCTCTGCATATTATATTCCTATAAAAAGTTAATAAAAATGTTATTATTAAGGTATAAAGATACATCTGAAGGCCTGAAACTTGGGCTTGCTAAGGGGATGGTATGCCATGTCAATTTCTCCATTTTATAGTAAGTACTAAATGTTCTAAGGTTATTACCAGTTATTTGCCCCTGATGAGAAAGCAGGAAATTAGCCAGAGTATTCAGAAATATTGGACAAGCAATTGTAAAGGAGATGTCTCTGAAGAACTGACAGGACACTCTGATCTGCAGGTTTTCTTTGCTGTAGAGCACCTTGTTAAAAACTTCAAAGTCAGGAAACTGTGTACTTCTGATTGCAGTCGCTACCATGTCCTTAGGTCTGTTGGAATAAGTTAGTTACATTACCATCAGCATTTGCAACTTCATACAAGGATGGTTTGAATATATTGCAATGGAATAGCATTATAAACTTTATAAAAGCACATAACATGCAGTATAAAATGAATCTTAAGATGTAAAATTAAAATATGTAATTTATTCAGGAAAGACGTATTTGCGAACAAGCTTGACTGCTTTGAGTGGTAGCAGACTTACCTCTTTGTTTTGCAACATGTGTCTCGGGTTCGTGCCCCAGTCCGGGAAGATCCCACAGGCTGCGGAGCGGCTAGGCCCGTGAGCCATGGCCCTGAGCCTGCGCATCCGGAGCCTGTGCTCCACAATGGGAGAGGCCACAACAGTGAGAGCCCTGCGTACCACAAAAAACAAACAAACAAACAAACAAACAAAAACATGTGTCTAAGAAATGTATCTATTTAGAAGCACTTAATCCTCTTAATTCTAATTCTATATAAAATAAAGTAACTTTAAAAAGTTACTATAATTAGTAACTCCTTGCGTGGAGACACAGAGGAAAAAGCCTGTTCCTGCACTCCGCCCTGTAGTCAAAGTCTAATTCAGAACTTCCATATGCTGGGTGGGACAGATTATATTGGCTATTAGTTAAAATCAGGTAAATCTGTTACATTATACTGTAATCTGGACATAGATTATTCATAGGTTGGTTCTAATCATAGACTGTGGATAATAAGAAAGGATTCATTCCTCCAAGTTAGAAGCTTTCAAGAGCCCACTTGCTTGTTTGTGCTCCAGGCCAAGGAGCCTGCAATTTACAATAGAACTCTCCAGTGGACAGGAGGGTAAGCTATAACCACTAAGGAACTGTGCCAGTCATAACAGTTGAAGATGAGAAAAAGAGAAAGTGATATGTGTGCTGTCTAAGAAAATTTGAGATGCTTTTGTGTACATTTAGTATCAGAAAAGTGTCATAAAAAATAACTTAAGATATGATTCACTGAAAAATTGACACAATGGACAGGATTATTACAGGTCCTGAGAGGGGTTGAGGCCTTACCAAGAGACTTCCATTATTGATAGGATGGACTGAAAAAACTCTTGTATGCACACATGATATTTTCTACAGGATTTTTAAATTATACCTATTAGGATGCATTTGTTAATAAAAGTGCAATTATCTCAGAGTGAACTGACCAATTGATGTTTTCTTTAGAGCATTACCCTTCCCTTAGGACAATCTTCCTATCTAATGTTTTCAGTTGCCTCTGTCATTTCCAAAACATGATGCTTCATCCAAAGCAAACTAAATCGTCTTTGAGTCTACCTTGTGCTGTTCTTTATCTAAAGAGATAACACGTGATGAGTTGAAAAAAAAAATGGTGCTAATGAATAAGCATCTTGTTTTTCAGTCTCTGGACAATGTTAATAGCAGTTTGAAAGAAGAGCAACCTGAAGAATCTCAACACTAAATTAAACACATAGGCAAGACCAGATGCTGCGACAAAGACAAAACTTGACAGGAAAGCTCAGGTGCTTCCAAAAGGAGTCCAGCTGTTGCAGTGCCAATACCTCAACATGTCTGATGACAGGCTAGGTAAGAAAGGAAAGTGAAAGGAGAAATTCACATGTAGACTCAGAAAAAGTTCAGTAATATCCCTTTCCTTGTATTCATTGGAAGCCAAAAGCAACTTCTCCTCCTTGTGGATTCTAACATACAAATGGGCTTTATGGGCTGTGCTTTCTCTTTAGGTGTATTCAAAGTAAATGCATTTCCTGGAAGGTGGTTTTTGTTCATATTCAGTATCACTGGGTTGCACTTTAAAATGTAATAATTCAAGAATTACTTTTGCCAAATTCAGAGACTTAAGCCTTACACTATTTCTACTGGTTATTTTAAATCATAAAATTCACTTAATGTGTCTGGATTTTCTCATCTATAAATCCATGATCCTCGTACATTTGGAAATCAGGAGCCCCTCAAAGAATGTTAATACAGGATACTGGCATACATTTCCAACTTTTATTTTATAGATAAGAGCATTTTAAAACCAACCAATATCTGAGACTATTAGTTTAGGCTCCCACTCACCTCTTAATTTTTTATATTATACCTAGCTCAGGCTTAAAACCAAAAAGAAAGTTACCACAAAACAAGTCATTTTTACCAACAGCTCTCAACTCAGACTTACAGAAATTCCCTTAGATTTTTTTCATCTCCTAACTAGTAACACAGATTTACCATGAAAACCCTCCACCTCCCTTTATTTTGTTGTTGCTATACTGGAGTAGAGATCTGACAAGGGAAGTACCTTCAATATTAAATGAAAGTACTCTTTCACATTTTAAAGTTGGTCTTCAAATATACTTAGGGTGAAATGAACTGAGACAAAGGAAATTATTAGGAACCTTAATTAGGAATTTGAAAATATAAAAATGAATCATATTTATATTATATTATGATTTTATTTTGTTTTATAGAATAATAAAATTATAAGTCTATGCAGCAAGTATAGCTACATGTAGTAGCTACTGCAAGCTAGGCATGGTTGCTAACCAGAAAATGTACTACAGTAACAAGTTGTCAGGCTGTTTTGTTTTTTTTTAAAATAAATTTATTTATTTATTTATTTATGGCTGTGTTGGGTCTTCGTTGCTGCTCATGGACTTTCTCTAGTTACAGAGAGCAGGGACTACTCTTCATTTCAGTGGCTTCTTTTGCTGCAGAGCATGGGCTCTAGGTGTGCAGGCTTCAGCAGTTGTGGCTCCCGGGCTCTAGAGAGCGGGCTCAGTTGTTGTGGCACACGGGCTTAGGTGATCTGCAGCATGTGGGATCCTCCTGAGCCAGGGATCGAACCCATGTCCCCTGAATTGGCAGGCAGACTCTTAACCACTGCACCGCCAGGGAAGTCCCCAGGCTGGGGTTTTGAAATAAAGATAGTTCTATTTTCAAAAATTATGCTTCTAAGTAAATGGTTTAAGTCTCTTAGATGTATATAGTTCTAACATATTTCTATTATACCCATGTATTTTGGGAGCATTAAATGAAATCAAAGTTGTTTTAAAAAATGGCTGTACAATCAATCAAACTTACAAAATTTAAAATTGATGTTTGCTTCCTCAGTTACAATGCATGATAAAATGATTTTATAGCCTCACTTCATATGTGAGTCTATTAAAGTCCATTGTTTATATTGAATTTCCTAACTAGATTGCAAGCTTTAGGAGGTCAGGAGAAACTGACACTTTCATGAATTTATACTAAATTTCTATTTATAGTCACATAGTAGGTATTCAGAAATTTTTTGTTGGTTAAATGACCTTTTAATGTTAATCTTTAAACCTTGAAACTGTTTTGATTTTTCAGTGATTTCTTCACTTTATATTCCTTTTCCCTCTCCCTGCTATATTATCAACTCAAACACATGTCATACTTCATGTTTCCAAATATAGTTTTCTTGTGTGTTTTTTTTTTGTCTATCATCCTGTCTCTTTTGAGGACAATTTTAAATCACACAGTAATTTAATGGAAAAGTTCAGAATATTTTTGATGGTAATCCCTCCCTAGGTGATGTATACAAATTTTTAAACAACCATCTATAAAATGGTTATGAACACATATTCTTGATAAACCAGCAGGAAGCAAATGTATACATTTTTGAATTGTAATGCAATAAGAAGTAGAATGGAAGGATTTAACAGTATTCTTCAAAATGTTTCACGGGCACTTTGCCAAAACGCTTAAGCAAATGGCTTTTTGTATCCTTTTCTACTGAGTCAATATTAGTAATTTTCATAAAAGCATCTTACACAGTCAAGAGAGTCATGAAAGCATTTTTGCCATGAACAGAATGAGCTTATGTAGAATATTGATTCTTCATGTCAAACACAGCTGGAGTGTTTCGCCAGTAATTCCAGATCTGACATATAAAATAGCCTCACTATTCCTCATACCTACTGAATTAGAATAAGTTTGGTTAAGAGGTACCTTAAAGAGATGCTGCTTGAAAGCTGGGTCCATGTAGCACCAAGGGAGATGGAAAGGGTGTTATTAGTCATCTTCTAAAATACCCTGCTGAAGACAATCAAAGCTGTTTTCCTTTCCTGATGCTTTACTGGGACCAATAATCCTCTTCTGATGAGCCAGGTCACTGTTCCTTTCCCTTGGTCTCACTGCAGATGACTGCAGAGCACACCATTCTCTGTGAAGGGATTAGGCATCTGTTACAAACAGATGGGCTACCCCAAGTAACACATAACAGGTAATAGCAAAGCAGAAAGGATATTCCCAATTCTCAGGGTTGATTTAGTTGGATGCTCCTCTTCTGAATACATTGCTTACTTTTGTGGGAGTTTACTGCACTTCAGAAAACTGTCAAGAATCTAAGGACATTTTAGTGGTTCTTAATGCTTTGAGGTGTGCATTAGGGGTTTTTGATTTCTGGCTTATAGTTTGTCTTCAGGTTCCTTAATGTTTGCTATATGATAATCGTTAACCAACTCACTTACAATTTTGTTTTCATCAGCCACTTACACCTTCAGAATTTCAAGGCTTATTTTTTCCTTCAGACTTACAGATAATATGGAAGTGAGGCATTCCTATGCTTTGTTCTCTGGGATTTTCAGGACCTAGGTTGTATATTTATATAATTTCTTCTCTTTATAATTAAAATATTGACATCACACTTTTCATTCAAAACAATTAAATGAATTGCCAAGTTGTATTTATAAATATCTCCCACTGAAAATAAAAACTATATATGAAATGTCAAATATATAATTTATATCAGGGGTTTTAGAGTTAACAAAGTAACAAATTTATAATTAAGGAGTTCACTTTTTACTTCTGTATTAATAAAATGCAGAACTGAGTTTGGTATAAAAGCAGAAATATATGAGTGGCCTTCTTTATATTATCTACAAAAGCACTTCCCAAAGATTTTAAAGTGTATGAGCTTGGAAGAAAAAAACAAAAAACTGATATGCACTTTTCTCTGGCCTTCAAAGTTTAGGATCATCTGTTACCACTGATAAAATACAGCATGGTGACTAGCAATGGATTATCCCAATTCCTTCCACATTATCCTGTTTTGTTTTTACTGAATATTTACCACCATTTAAAGTCATGTGAAAATAAAATTTCAGTGTGGGAAGGAAAAGAGCATAGATATAAGGCAACATTTTCTGTGGCTGCCAAATTCTATATTCCCAATAGCAAGTCATTCTTGAGGGAGAAGTAGAAGATTAGTTGCATTCATGTTACCATATGACAAACTGTCACTTTATGAGAAACAGAAGGTATTATTTTGAATCCACAATTCCATATATATTTCATGTGCTGACCTTAGAAAAACATGTACAGTTTGTCATTTCCATGACATTGTAGAAACAAATCTACACCCAGTTGAATAGATTTAGACTTGTGAATTGTGTTTCATAAAACTTGTGAAAAGGAAAAAGCTGTGACATATGTAGCTACAGAGAAGCATACACATTTTATTAATCTTTAACACTGAACACTTTGGACTCTGTTAACTAAGATATGATTCCTAAGTGATAAGTATACTAAACTTATTACATAAAGTTTATGATAGTAAATGAAAGCCTACATTTTCTTTTTTTAATTTATTTTTTTATTGAAGTATAGTTGATTTACAATGTTGTGTTAGTTTCAGGTGTACAGCAAAATGATTCAGTTATACATACATACGTATATATGTTTGTATATATGAATTAGTTTACAGATTATTTTCCCATGTAAGTTATTAAAAAATATTGAATACAGATCCCTGTGCTATACAGTAGGCTCTTGTTTATTTTATATATAGTAGTGTGTATATGTTACCACCAAATTCCTAACTTATCCCTCCCCCCACCTTTCCCCTTTGGTGTCCATAATTTTGTTTTCAATATCTGTAAGTCTGTTTCTGTTTTGTAAATAAGTTCATTTGTAATTAGAGTGCATTTTTTAATTAGATTCCACATACAAGTGGTATCATATGATATTTGTCTTTCTCTGTCTGACTTCACTTAATATCATAATCATAATAGGAATCATTATTCACTATTCTCCCATTCTTCACAGCTGTCTATTAGTTAACTGGGAATAAACCCTAAGATCAGTTCTCTTACCTCCAGAAATTTCCCAGTGGCTGTCTGGCTGCTAAAGAGACCCAGACTCTCTGCTTTCTTTGATATAGTGTGAAGTGGAAGACGCAGACTCAAGGTTTCTGTCTTCCCCTCTGGGGTGGAGTTAGATATTCATCAGAAGGAGTGAAGCTCTTTATCAGGAGCCTGTGCTTTGCCCAGGTAGTGAAAGACCAAGGGGTGCTCAGGGTTCGGAATGGACTGACGAACAACTTACTGAAGATAGTTCCATACTTTGGAGTTAGGGTTAGCACCTTTGATTTCTGGAAGAGAATCTGCCTTTATCAAAATTATTTACATGGTGTCTCCTCTGAGCTATAAATTAACCCCAAGGGGTAGGTCAGAGTTTCCACTATAGGAATTACAAGAAGAATTTAAAGAAGTTCTTTAAAACTGGAAAACATCTGTAAAAATGTAATTTTGTAAAACTGAGTGGAATTAAAAATCCACTGACTAAAGGTGTGTTAGATCATAGATAAATTTAACCTTACAGTTGTACTTATCCACAGAGGACAAGAGATTGGATGCTCCTGTCTACTGCCCTTGGAAATGAGAAGGTTCCACCTTCTCTGATCTCCAGCCTAATGTCCCAGCAAACACCTGCACCTTGGGAAGGTTTCACAACACTACTATCTCATGATGGTACCCAGATAGATTTTATAACAAATGCCTGAAATGCTTATTAGTAATTAAACATATAATGTGCTTTATGGATATAAACCAGACACCAATATAAAAACATTGCCATGACACCTAAAAGCAGCATGTGGTTGAAGTAGAATAGCATATAGCATTCCATACTTTACCATATGCACATGGTGGCAACTGATGCAAACCTTGAACTAACCGACATGAGTCTTGTTTTATACAACTTGACCCAAGGTTTCCCAATAAAATTGTTCTTGATCTCATATCCTTTCTTGACTTCTGAGTGCACATAACAGTGTGTAAATTATGTTCTATTAGAAACTAAGTGAAAAAATTTAACACTTAAAATTTCCAAGTCATTTTTTATCTAGATTTAAAGAACCGCAGACTTAGATTTTTGCATTTCAGGAAAGCAGCTTTTATTATGACGGGTTAATTATGCCCCCAAGACCATCTTCTGATTGATTTGCACTCATCAGTTATCAAATGACCTAATTTCTCTGCATTTTTAACTTGCTTTGTGTCTTACTCTGAAAATACATTATTTAGAGAACTTAAAATATTCTCACAATTTGTCCAGGTAGCCTACAATGCGTCAGGTGAAACTTCTGACACATAAACAAACAAACAAAAAAAGTAACTGACCAAAACATTTTCAGATCATCATTAGTAGAAACTTTTAATCAAATTTCAGGTTTTTCCCCACCTTGGAATTCTAAATAGTTTATAAAACTCTACTTTTCAAATGGTGGTTATCTGTGTACTTTGAAAGTATCAATAGAAAATATCCAATTATCAATTTTGACCATTTTCCTAAAATATGAGGGTTTGCACACTTGATTAAAGGTTTTGATATGTTGAAACTATGTTTTCCTGTTAAACTTATTTTAGAAAGGGTTAAAAATCTTCCTCTCACATTCATGAAAGTATTAATAAATACAGAAATAGCCAATAAGTACATGAAAATGTTTTCAATAACAGTAGTCATCAGTAGATAAATGTAGAGTGGGATACCATTTCACAAACTCTAGAATGGTTAAAATAAAAAAAACCCTGACATTACCAGATGTTGGCAAGGATGAAAACAAGTTGAATATTTGTATATTCTTAGAGGGAACATAAAATAATAAAACCATCTTGGAGGACTTTTTCGTGATTTCTAAAAAACTTAAACATATATCTGGCCAATGATTTTGCAATTTTATTGTAAATGTTTTCCAAGAGAAATAAAACATATGCCAACAAGAATGCCTATAGTAGCCTTATTCATAATAGTACAAAAAGAAAAAGAAAAAATCCATCAACAAAATATTAGATAAATACATAGTTTGGTATATTCATATAATAATAATACAAGAGAATGAACTACTGATATATGACAGCAACATGGATTAATCTCAAAATTACTATATCAGATTAAAGGAGACAGACAAAAAATAATGCATCCTATCCAATTCCATTTTTGACTTCTTACCCCCAACCAAGTAGTTACCTCTTGGATTAGAAGTGTGTAAAATGGAGTACAATGGAAATATCTGGGTGATGAAAATGCAATAAATATTTTACTGAGTGGTAGTTTCATGGATTTATAAGAATTCTCAAAACTCATCAAGTTGAACACTTAAGATCTGTACAAGTGATACAATTATCACTCAGTGTAAAAAAAGTCCATAGCAGAGTAAACATTTCCTATGTTTTTATTTTAATGCTATATTAGAGTCCAGAGCATGATTTAATATCTCTAGGAAGAGAGGTAAAAATGATAACTTCCTTGGACCCTTAAGTACAAAGGGATGACTTTATTAAAACAGATAAAGTACAGAGATAGATGTCAGTGCTCTGCACTTGTCCAGATGAACATCATCTACTTCAAGACTTTGGTATGTTACACTATTGCTCTGGAGATTATGCTTGTCAATTTTGCATTCATAAGAAAAACTTAAAACTCAAGTATCACTTTCCTGAGTTAATCTGTGCCTTATGACGTGCTTGATTTTATTATTCAGGATTCTATTAATTTTTTCAAGTATGCCCCGAATAAATAGCCAGAGTAAGCTTGTTGCACCAAAAAGAAAAAATATAGGTATATAAAAATGTTGTCCCTTTCATTTAGCATTTTAATTAGAACAGGAAGAAAACAAGAGGTTAGCTTAATTCAGGAAAAGTCCACAGAGACATCAAGGAATTTATGCCTCTTTCCGGATGCTGTTATATTATTGGACAGGCAGGCAAGAGCCTCGGCACAGGCAGAAGCAGCTCCCAAATGTGACCGGCGAGGCATGTTATATCTTAAACAATAATCCTGCCCTGCTGTTGAAAAGCCTCCCAAATGTCGCCAGCAGGGAACATTAGATTTTAAATAACAACCATGCCTCTCCATTTAGAAAATAAATCAGTATTTAAAATAAACCTGTCCATGCAAGTACCCTGTGATTAAAATTAAGTGAAATTAAGTATAGTGTGATTGGATTTTTTTTTTTGGCAGTTTGTACAAAATATCAATTGCTGGTGTAACCAGGCTAAATGTACTTTCTTGAGACATCATGCATGCAAGAAGTGTTCTGGCCACTAGCTACCCTAAGGCTTTTTAATTCTACAGTACTTGCTGATTTGGACTGAAAATGTTATGCAGGTTGGTTATATTGAATAAAAGACTCATTTGCATATAATTATTGATTGTTTCTTGCTCATTTTAAGCTAAATACAGAGATTTTCCAGGAGTTCACTGCTTAAATCTATGCATTTTTATTGTGTATATAATGTTTATAACAATACCTTCAATTTATATGAACCCCTTCTGAGAAGCTCAAACTTACTAATCCATGATCAGCAGTATTTTCCCTTTTCAAAGGGATAGTGATCTATAATGAGTATATGAAAAGTATATTTGAATAATCTCAAATCAATGGGGGTATAATTAGAGCCCTTTCCCAAACAGCTGATTTGGGAAGGCCACATTGCTTATGTGCTGTACTTTGCATAAGAGGTTTATGTAGCTCATGTAAAGTTGTAATTTTAAACATAAGAAGATCCAAGAGCCTCCAGAGACAGTTGTGCCAGAGTTCACATCTAGTAGCCATATACCCAGGAACTCTAAAGAGTCATGGACTCCACTCACCTAAAATACTACAAAGTAGTAGTAGGAGTTGGGGACTGTTGGAGACACCATATATTTGCATGTCTAAATGTTGTCCATCTGATCCTGTCTGAGGATAAAGTCACTGTGTCCATCATAGAAGACACCCAATTAAAACTCTCCTCACAAAGGGGTAACATTACCCCATAATAAATCTGAAGAATAAGACTGAAGCCCAACAAAGATAATTTTGATCTGTGACATGGCAATGAAGGAGTCACATATAGGCAGAACAGTCCAGAGGGGATTCTGAATGGCTAACAGACACTAAGGTGAACTAGACAACAGAGACTTGGTGTCTGGTTAGAAAAACTCAGCTAGTAATGGGAAATGCAACAGGTGTAAGAAACAGGCTTAGCTCACTCGGCACATTTATCAGAATTGGCCTGATTAGTTAATGTTCTCTGTACTGGTTTTGAGTTTCCAAAGCACTGATTGTCTTTTTCCCTATTGTGATATAATGCTTCAGCTCTTCTGTCTCAACCCTTCACAATCTCATTGATAAGCAGGGCCATGTGAAATTCATAAGTAGCCAAGAAGTCTTTCTAAAGAAGACTGTGAATAAGAATAATGTCTAAATACCTGGCCCTGCTAATATAGCTGACCTGTTAAATTAGTGAATACTCTAAAATATGATACCTATAATACCTCGTTATTCTTAAAATCAACATGGATACTGCCAAACATTATGAAGAGGAAAAGAGATAATTACCATGCATATTTAAAATGTACTGTAAAAATAATCTGATAAATATATTTCTCTCCCTTCTAAATTATTTGGTGCTGTGCAGATTCCCTCTATTAGAAAGGCAATTATTTTTATCATGATTTGGCAGTATAAATGAAAGTTAACCTACAATGGAAAAAGTAGGAATCTTCAGATTTCTGTAATTCCTCTTTAATTCTGCATATTCTCATGCGTGTATATTTATACAAAAATGATATACATATATTTCAATTATTTAAGATGTATAAAATAAAATATATAAAACAGAAATTTAGAATTATAAATATATCACTTTATTAATGGGAAATTTTGTCTTCACCAAAATAATATTATTATTTATTAATTATTAAAATGTTGTAATTGAGTGTTTTATTATTTTCAAAAATACGGATCTGTGTTAGTTTTGTTCTGATATTTGATTTTAATATCTATAATTACTGGAAAAGATATCTCACAAATATAGCTAACTTCAACTGATACAAGCTTTACAAACTACAATACTCATGTTACCTTTCAATAATTATACGTAGTGTGTGTATGTGATTCAGCAATAACTTGCCTATGAATGACGTGCTTGTCATTTCACTGGTGGTTCTGCCTTTAAAACCTTATGACAGAATCCTTTATTGCTTATAGGTTTGTTTTATAGTCTTTTTATTTTTCCTGAATGCCAGTCAAAGCAGTAACACTATTAATAGCGTCACTGTTTTAGTTTTTCCTTAAAATCTAGTTTTCATTAAAAAAAAGTGCTTTTCAATTGAACATACACTTTCCCAAGCATATCCTTTCCTTGAGAAGGACATGAAAAAAGTATATTTCATTATTAAAAAACCTTCAGGGGAGACGTTCAAGATGGCGGAGGAGTAAGAGGTGGAGATCACCTTCCTCCCCACAGATACATCAAAAATACACCTACAAATGGAACAACTCCTACAGAATACCTACTGAACTCTGACAGAAGACCTCAGACTTCCCAAAAGGCAAGAAACTCCCCACATACCTGGGTAGGGCAAAAGAAGAAAGAAAAAACAGAGACAAAAGAACAGGGATGGGACCTGCACCTCCTGGAGGGAGCTGTGAAGGAGGAAAGGTTTCCACACACTAGGAAGCCCCTTGATGGGTGGAGACTGTGGGTGGCGGAGCGGGGGAAGCTTCAGAGCCGTGGAGGAGAGCACAGCCACAGGGTTGCACAGGGCAAAGTGGAGAGATTCTGGCACAGAGGATGGTGCTGACTAGCACTCACCAGCCCGAGAGGCTTGTCTGCTCACCTGCCGGGGTGGGTGGGGGCTGGGAGCTGAGGCTTGGGTTTCAGAGGTCAGATACCAGTGAGAGGACTGGGGTTGGCTGCATGAACACAGCCTGAAGGGGGCTAGTGTGCCACAGCTAGCTGGGAGGGAGTCTGGGAAAAAGGTTTGGACCTGTCTAACAGTCAAGAGACCATTGTTTCGGGGTATGCAAGTAGAGGGGATTCAGAGCACTGCCTAAACCAGCTCCAGAGATGTGCACAAGCCGTGGCTATCAGTGCAAACAGCAAAGATGGGCATGAGATGCTAAGGCTGCTGCTGCAGTCACCAAGAAATCTGTGTGCAAGCACAGGTCACTATTCACATCTCCCCTCCTGGGAGGCTGTGCAGCCCACCACTGCCAGGGTTCTGTCATCCAGGGACAACTTCTCTGGGAGAACACATGGCATGCCTCAGGCTGTTGCAACGTCACGCTAGTGTCTGCCTTCACAGGCTTGCCCCACATTTCTACTGCTTCCTACCACGGCCTGGGTGATCCAGAGCGCCCTAATCAGCCACTCATTTAACTCGATCCTGTCTGGGTAAAGAACAGTTGCCAGAGGGTGACCTACATGCAGAGGTGTGGTCAAACACAAAGCTGAAACCCAGGAGATGTGAGAACAAAGAAGAGAAAGGGAAGTCTCTCTGTGCAGCCTCAGGAGCAGTGGATTAAACCTCCACAATCAACGTGATGTACCCTGCATTTGTGGAATACTGGAATAGACAATGAATCACCCCAAAATTGAGGTGGTGGACTTTGGGAGCAACTATAGACTTGGGGTTTGCTTTCTACATCTAATTAGTTATGGTTCTATTTTTATCTTAGTTTAGTATTTACAGCTTATTATCTTTGGTAGATTTGTTTATTGATTTGGTTGCTCTCTTCCTTTTTTTCTCTCTCTCTCTATATATAATGTTTTTTATTTTCTTTTTGTCCTTTTGTGAGTGTGTATGAGTATGCTTCTTTGCATGATTTTGTTTGTATAGGTTTGCTTTTACCATTTTTCCTAGGGTTCTCTCTGTCCATTTTTTTGTTTTTTTTAGTATAGATTTTAGTGCTTGTTATCATTGGTGGCTTTTTTTTTTACTGGTTTGGTTGCTCTCTTCTTTCTTTTTTTTATTAGTATTTATTTTTCTAATTTTAATAATATATTTTTTTAAATTTTTACTTTAATAACTTTATTTTATTTTTCCTCCCTTTTCTTCTGAGTCATGTGGCTGACAGGGTCTTGGTGCTCTGGCAAGGTGTCAGGCCTCAATCAGTGAGGTGGGAGAGACAAGTTCAGGACACTGGACCACCAGAGAACTCCTGGTTCCACATAATATCAATCGGCGAAAGCTCTTCCAGAGATCTCCGTCTCAACCTAAGACCCAGCTCCACTCAATGACCAGCAAGCTCTAATGCTGGACTCTCTATGCCAAACAACTAGCAAGACAGAAACAGAACTCCACCCATTAGCAGAGAGGTTGCCTAAAATAATAATAAGCTCACAGACACTCCAAAACACACCACCAGACATGGTCTAGCCCACCAGAAAGACAAAATCTAGCCTCATCCACCAGAAAAAAGACACCGCTCCATTCCACCAGGAAGCCTACACTACCCACTGAACCAAACTTACCCACTGGGGGCAGATGCCAAAAACAATAGGAACTACAAACCAGCAGCCTGCAAAAAGGAGACTCCAAACACAGAAGTTAAGCAAAATGAGAAGACAGAGAAATACACAGCAGATGAAGAGCAAGGTAAAAACAAATGAGACAAAACAAATGAGGAGGAAATAGGCAGTCTACCTGAAAAAGATTCAGAGTAATGATAGTAAAGATGATCCAAGATCTTGGAAACAGAATAAAGAAAATAAAATAAACATTTAAGAAGAACCAAAAAGAACTAAAGAGCAATGAAACAAGGATGAGCAACACAATAAATGAACTTAAAAATTATCTGGAAGGAATCATACCACAATAACTGAGGTGGAAGAACAGATAAGTGACCTGGAAGATAAAACAGTGTAAATAACTACCTCACAGCAGAATAAAGAAAAAAGAATGAAAAGAATTGAGGATGGTCTGAGAGACCTCAGTGACATTAAACACACCAACGTTCAAATTATAGGAGTTCCAGAAGAAGAAGAGAAAAAGAAAGGGACTGAGAAAATATTTGAAGAGATTATCATTGAAAATTTCCCTAATATGAGAAAGGAAATAATCAATCAAGTACAGAAGCACAGAGAGTCCCAAACAGGATAAATCCAAGCAGAAACATGCCAAGAAACATACTAATCAAACTATCAAAAATTACAAACACAAAGAAAATCTATTAAAAGCAGCAAGCGAAAAACAAAAAATAACTTACAAGGGAATCCACATAAGGTTAACAGCTGATATTTCAGTAGAAATTCTGCAAGCCAGAAGGGAGTGTCAGGACATATTTAAAGTGATGAAAGGGAAAAACCTACAACAAAGATTACTCTACCTAGCAAGGATCTCATTCAGATTCAACACAGAAATTAACAATTTTATGGGCAAAAAAGGCTAAGAGAATCAGCACCACCAAACCAGCTTTACAACAAATGCTAAAGAAACTTCTCTAGGGTGGAAACACAAGAGAAGGAAAAGACCTACAACAACAAATGCAAAACAGTTAAGAAAATGGTAATAGGAACATACATATCAATAACTACCTTACATGTAAATGGATTAAGTGCTCCAACCAAGAGACATAGACTGGCTGAATAGATACAAAAAAAAGAGCCATATATATGCTGTCTACATGAGAGCCACTTCAGACCTGGGAACACATACAGACTGAAAGTGAGAGGATGGAAGAAGATATTCCATGCAAATGGAAATCAAAAGAAAGCTGGAGTAGCAATTCTCATATAAGACAAAATTGACTTTACAAAACAAACTATTATAAGACACAAAGAAGGACACTACATAATGATCAAGGGATCAATCCATGAAAAAGATATAACAATTGTCAATATTTATGCACCAAATATAGGCACACCTGAATATATAAGGCACATGCTAAGAGCCATAAAAGGGGAAATCGACAGTAACAAAATCATAGTAGGGGACTTTAACACCCCACTTTCACCAATGGACAGGTCATCCAAAATGAAAATAAATAAGAGAACACAAACTTTAAATGACACATTAAACAAAATGAACTTAATTGATATATATATATATATATATATATATATATGACATTCCATACAAAAACAACAGAATACACTTTCTTCTCAAGTACTCATAGAACATTCTCCAAGATAGATTTTATCTTGGATCACAAATCAAGTCTTGGCAAATTTAAGAAAAGTGAAATTGTATCAGGTATCTTTTCTGACCACAACACTATGAGACTCAGTATCAATTACAGGAAAAAAAACTATACAAAATACCAAAAAAAGGAGGCTAAACAATATGCTGCTAAATAAAGAGATCACTGAAGAAATCAAACAGGAAAACAAACAATATCTAGTAACAATTGACAATGAAAACACGACAACCAAAAACCTATCGGATGTAGCAAAAGCAGTTCTAAGAGGGAAGTTTATAACAGTACAATCCTACCTCAAGAAACAGGAAACATCTCAAATAAGCAACCTAACCTTAAACTAAAGCAGTTAGAAAAAGAAGAACAAAAAAACCCAAAGTTAGCAGAAGGAAAGAAAACATAATGATCAGATAAGTAATAAATGAAAAAGAAATGAAAGGGATAGCAAAGAGTGATAAAACTAAAAGCTGGTTCTTTGAGAAGATAAACAAAATTGATAAACCATTAGCGAGGTGCATCAAGAAAAAAAGGGAGAAGACTCAAATCAACAGAATTAGAAATGAAAAAGCAGAAGTAACAAGTGACACTGTAGAAATACAAAGGATCATGAGAGATTAGTACAAGCAACTATATGCCAGTAAAATGGACAACCTGGGAGAAATGGACAAATTCTTAGAAATGCACAACCTGCCAAGACTGAATCAGGAAGAAATAGAAAATATGAACAGACCAATCACAAGCACTGAAATTGAGACTCTGATTAAAAATCTTCCAACAAACAAGAGCCCAGGACCAGTTGGCTTCACAGGTGAAATCTATCAAACATTTAGACAAGAGCTAGCACCTATCCTTCTCAAACTTTTCCAAAATATAGCAGAGGGAGGAACACTCCCAAACTCATTGTACAAGGCCACGATTACCCTGATTCCAAAACCAGACAAAGATGTCACCAAAAGAGAAATATACACGCCAATATCACTGATGAACATAGATGCAAAAATCCTCAACAAAATACTAGCAAACAGAATCCAACAGCAGTTAAAAGGGTCATACCCCATGATCAAGTAGGGTTTATCCAAGAAAGGCAAGGATTCCTCAATATAGGCAAATCAATCAATGTGATACACCATATTAACAAATCAAAGGATGAAAACCGTATGATCATCTCAATAGATGCAGAAAAAGCTTTCAACGTAACTCAACACCCATTTATGATATAAAGCCTCCAGAAAGTAGGCATAGAGGGAACTTACCTCAACATGATAAAGGCCACATATAACAAACTCACAGCCAACATCATTCTCAAAGGTGAAAAACTGAAACCATTTCCACTAAGATCAGGAACAAGACAAGTTTGCACACTCTCCTCACTATTATTCAATATAGTTTTGGAAGTTTTAGCCAAGGCAATCAGAGAAAAAAAAAGAAATAAAAGGAATCCAAATTGGAGAAGAAGAAGTAAAGGTGTCACTGTTTGCAGATGGCATGATACTATACATAGTGAATATTAAAGACTCTACCAGAAAACTACTAGAGCTAATCAATGAATTTCGTAAAGTGGCAGGATGCAAAATTAATGCACAGAAATCTCTTGCATTCCTATACAGTAATGATGAAAAACCTGAAAGATAAATTAAGGAAACACTCCCATTTACCATTGCAACAAAAAGAATAAAATACCTAGGAATAAACCTACCTAAGGAGACAAAAGACTTGTAGGCAGAAAACTATAAGGCACTGATGAAAGAAATTAAAGATGATGCAAACAGATGGAGAGATATACCATGCTCTTCTATTGGAAGAATAAACATTGTGAAAATGACTATACTACCCAAAGCAATCTATGGATTCAATGCAATTCCTATCAAACTACCAATGGCATTTTTCATGGAACTAGAACAAAAAAATTCGAAATTTGTATGGAAACACAAAAGACCCCAAATAGCCAAAGCAATCTTGAGAAAGAAAAATGGAGCTGGAGGAATCAGGATCCATGACTTTAGACTAAACTACAAAGCTACAGTAATCAAGACACTATGGTACTGGCACAAAAACACAAATATAGATCAATGGAACAGGATAGAAGCCCAGAGATAAACCCATGCACATATGGCCACCTTATCTTTGATAAAGGAGGCAAGAATATACAATGGAGAAAAGACAGCCTCTTCAATAATTGGTGCTAGGAAAACCGGACAGCTACATGTAAAAGAAAGAAATTAGATCACTCTCTAAGACCATACACAAAAATAAACTCAAAATGGATTAAAGACCTAAATGTAACGCCAGACACTATCAAACTCTTAGAGGAAAACATAGGCAGAACACCGTATGACATAAATCACAGCAAGATCCTTTTTGGCCCACCTCCTAGAGAAATGGAAATAAAAAGAAAACTAAAGAAATGTGACCTAATGAAACTTCAAAGCTTTTGCACTGCAAAGGAAACCATAAACAAGACAAAAAGACAACTCTCAGAATGGGAGAAAATATTTGCAAATGAAGCAACTGACAAAGGATTAATCTCCAAAATATATAAGCAACTCATGCAGCTCAATATCAAAAACAGAAAAAATCCAATCCAAAAATGGGCCGAAGGCCTAAATAGACATTTCTCCAAAGAAGACATATGGATTGCCAACAAACACATGAAAGGTTGCTCAGCATCACTAATCATTAGAGAAATGCAAATCAAAACTACAAAGACATATCACCTCACACACATCAGAATGGTCATCACCAAAATATCTACAAACAATAAATGCCGGAGAGGGTGTGGGGAAAAGGGAACCCTGCTGCACTGTTGGTGGGAATGTAAATTGATACAGCCTCTATGGGGAACAGTAAGGAGGTTCCTTAAAAAACTAAAAATAGAACTACGATATGACCCAGCAATCCCACTACTGGGCATATACCCTGAGAAAACCATAAATCAAAAAGAGTTATGTACCACAATATTCATTGCAGCACTATATACAGTAGCCAGGTTATGGAAGCAACCTAAATGCCCATCATTAGAAAAATGGACAAAGAAGATGTTGCACATATATACAACGGAATATTACTCAGCCATAAAAATAAATGAAAGTGAGTTTTTTGTAGTGAGGTGGATGGATCTAGAGTCTGTCATGCAGAATGAAGTAAGTCAGAAAGAGAAAAACAAATACAGTATGCTAAAACATATATATGGAATCTAGAAAAATAAAAATGGTTCTGAAGAACCTAGGGGCTGGACAGGAATAAAGACACAGATGTAGAGAATGGACTTGAGGGCACTGGGAGGGGGAAGGGTAAGATGGGACAAAGTGAGAGAGGGGCATGGACATATATACATTACCAAATGTAAAATAGATAGGTAGTGGGAAACACCTGCATAGCACAGGGAGACCAGCTCGGTGCTTTGTGTCCATCTATAGGGTTGGTATAGGGAGGGTGGGAGGGACATGCAAGAGGGAGGGTATATAGGGATATATGTATACTTATAGCTGATTCACTTTGTTACACATCAGAAATTAACATACCATTGTAAAGCAATTTTACTCCAATAAAGATGTTAAAACAAAAAAAGCTTCCATAAAATTTCCAACTTCCAATCTATGTTTAATCAAAAGCAGGATAAAATATTTCATTAAGTTTTTTTATAAGGTAATAAAACAATACTATCAAATGGCTTTAATGATATTAAGATTATAGAGTTTATCTCTGTATTTTGCTTGTTTACTTATAAAATATCTTATTATTCATATCTTTATATTATCATTATATATTATATTATATTATCATTATATATTATATTATATTATATTATATATTATATTATCATTATCTAATACATCAAGGCAAAGTCCAGAAGTTTTAATAGGAACTGTAAAACTTTATTTTATTTAAATTGTCTTCATAGTAATTTAGATTGATTGCATGAAATCTCATATCTCAGCCACTGATTTTAAAGACCATTATTAATTTTACATCTAAATTATGTGATAAAGACTCCTTGGAGTATGATAAGCCTCCATTCTGCTAATTTTTTCGTTGCTGTCTTGAAGTCATTGGATGTTATGATTATTGCTTGTTACACTGCCTAATGGTAGATCTTCTTCAGGGGATTGGGGGTATTTCAAACTGTTATATGTTCTGCATTTGCAGAGTTAGTGTCAGGGTTAGATCAAGTGATTTAATGGGGTTGCTGACTATTCCTGACTGTTGCCAATGGAGGGTGATGACATATCTCTAAGCCAGGTTCGAGTCCTTTCCTTAGTCATCATTTACTCAAAGGAAAACCGCATTAGATCATAAGACAGAACAAGAAACTTATCAGTGCAACATAGAAAGATGACACAGGAATCTATGCTTCTCCCAATGTGTTTATTCATGCCTTCTGGGTCTGCTTAAACTTTGTTCTCAATATGCCTTTTCCAACACACAATAGATTTCTGCTATACCCACCCAATCTTGAAACATGCTGAGAATCTCCATTAGTCCCTAAGGTTAGCAATTGTTTCCTTCTGTGTCAGCGTAACATAATAAGAACTTTTTTGCAAATGGAAAATAGCACTTCTTCAGAACATTAAAGGTACACTTTGCAACTCACCTATTACTGTTTAGCAGAGACTCCATATAACGTTCTTATCTACCCCAGATACTTTCAGCACCTTCACATATGCTGAAGATAATTTTGGAGCCTGGACCTGCAGTATAACTCTCTCTTGCTCTGAATCACATTTGAACAACAGTCTCACCAGTTAATTAAATCAGAGTAGAATGCCCAGATATTATATATTGTGCTTTCAAAGTCCAGAGAAGCCCATTATTACTCTTTCCTGGTTGGTGGAGGTGTGAAATGTAGCAATTTGCCCTTTATTTCAGAGAGAATGTCCTGGCATGCTACAGCCGCTTGACTCCTAAAACATTCACTGATGTAGCAGGTCCTTAAATCAATTACCATCTACCATAGGTGGTAATTATGATGGTAAATGGTAATTATTTCCTAATAGAGCATGTAGCGTATTTTATACTTTCTGCTTATAGGATTCAGTTACTTAATATCATTTATATAAAGGGCCGATGTGATGTTCTAGTGAATATTAAGATGATCAAGATCTCTATGACTCTACTGTGACAAAGAAAGGCAAGTTAACAGAACCCTGAAGCACTCTCATAAAGGAGTGTTCTCTTCTTTCTGATTAAGGTTTAACTGCTTTTGACTTTCCCTTTCTATTGGAATCAAGAAAAAAACATTTGACAAGTCAAATAATATATATCAAGCGCCAGAAGTTTCGTCTATGTGTTGCAATAGCTGATTGCAATTATTTCTTGTGTCTGCTACGTTGTAAGGACTAAGGACACAAAGTTGCGCAAGTCTTGAGGAATTTTCAGTTTAATGGACAAGTTTCATTTTACTCCATCTCATAACAATAGATTAAAAATAAACATTGTTTAAAATAAACACTAGCTATGGTGGAGTTATAAACCGACTAGCATACAACACTCTAGAGTCATCTGCCATGATTCATCGGACTTTTGTTAACATCACAGAGGCTAGTTGATATGACAGATCCTCACATTCAAGTTTTTGTTGATGGAGTCCGTATCTGCAATTTTTCATAGAACTTGGTATTTCTTTTGGTTTACTATCTTGACTTGAGTGAGGGGAAGTTGCAGGAGATTCCACTTCATCTCTTCTACCCCAGTGGCTGTTACTTCTCAGGTCAGGGAAATATTCCTCACTCTACAGGTGAGGGTTACATCTATCTATCCATCATCTATCTATCTACATATATATATATATATATATATATATGTTTATATATACACGTATATATAATCTCCCAAATTTATGTTTGTAAACTGAAGAAATATTCACAGGATGGGTTAGCTTGTGGGGTAGATTTGGATTAGCTTATCCAAATTTATCATCTGGTTTCCATAAACTCCTACTTAACGCAAAGACTGTAAATGCACTTTGGGGCTTCATTGGTGTCAGCTCAGAACTCTTTGTCTAAGAGATGTGAGAAATTCGGTACTCTTCTTTGCTAAGTGCATAGTTATTCTAGCAAATGACTGTAGACTCCTTTATGAAAAATTCAAATGATTATTTACTATATATACTTGCATTGGAATTACAGGATCTTTCCTCAGTAGAAAAGCAATCTAAATATAGGGTCAGGATTTCTGAACTTACTTGCCCCTGGAAAATGAGTAAGGGATAGCAGTAGCTGATATCAGCCCCTGCTTGCTAGTACCTAGTATGTGATTATTATTATGTAAATTGAGCAATATTCTAATTGACTAGCACTCTGTCTTGCCCCTAGTGGCACCATGATCTATTAGTCACCACCCTAAATAGCTATAATTTCCATTCTTCCTTGATATCTCTTAGGGTAATTATATCTGTCTTGCCACTGACAAGTAATGCCATCTAGTGTCTCTCACTGTGGACTGCCATGCACCATTCTAGACAGCATCTCCCACTTTCTCCAGTGTATAGATGACAGCCATCAACTTGCTGCACAAATGTGTCAATGCTCCTTCTCCAGTGTACTCTTGAGTAATCTAGAGAAATGGTTGTCCTCTGGGTTCTTCTAAAGAAAAGTAGTGCATTCTCATGTCTAAAGCACAAATGTATAACAACATCCTCACCTCCTTAAGCCTTCAGAACCCTTCTACAAAACATGTTCCAAACGTTCTAGCATCTACACCTAATTCACTCTAGGCCCCTGCCATATCCAATATTTAAGAAGCAAGGTGAGTTAAGGCCAAATGTCATTGTCAGAATTTTAAATCATAAGTCACAAGTGAGTGGCTTTTATCAACAGATTCTTATTTATCTAGTTTTATGTTCTGCAATTTCCAGTCTAACACACCCAAGATCCACTTGAATGTTTCTTTCCTCCATTAATGCCAGCAGATATTATCCAGTTTGTGTAGTTCCTGTGGCATTAAGCCTATTTCTTCCTAGATCAGGCCATACTTCTCCACTCAAATTTTAATAAGACGTGACTCTGGATATTTGCCTGGAGGCAATAAAAAATGTCAGGGCTGGATGCTGAAGTGGACAAGATTCATCATGTGAAGCACCTGCTTCAGACGAGGTCACTACATGATACCTAAGCAAGGGGAGATTTGTCTGCCCTTGCCTGGAAGGATGGATTGTACCTGTAAGTCAGTTTCAAGAAAATTTGGGAATACATGATGCTCAGGCTTCCCTCACCTCAGGTATTGACAGTTTCCTTTTTTCAGGGCTCTATCTTTGTCATGGTAGCTATTTAAGGCTGAGCAGTTCTTGTTCTTTGCATCCATGCCAATTTTATAATTAGATCCTGGGTCTGAGTCTCAGCAATGTCCTATAGGACTACAAAAGAAGAAATTCTTCTTTAAAAAACCTATAGAGGGGACTTCCCTGGTGACACAGTGGTTAACAATCCACCTGCCAATGCAGGGGACATGGGTTTGATCCCTGGTCTGGGAAGATCCCACATACCGCGGAGCAACTAAGCCCGTGTGTCGCAACTACTGAGCCTGTGTTATAGAGCCCGTGAGCCACAACTACTGAGCCCACGTGCCACAACTACTGAAGCCCTTGTGCCTAAACCTTGTGCTCCACAACAAAAGAAGCCACCACAATGAGAAGCCCGTGCAGCACAACTAAGAGTAACCCCCATTTGCTGCAGCTAGAGAAAGCAATGAAGACCCAATACAGCCAAAAATAAATAAATGAGTAAATAAATACATAAATAAACAAATAAATTTATAAAATAAACAAAACAAAAACCTATAGAGGCTTTATTGGTTTCATAGCTTGCCTTAAATTGGCAATTGGTTGATCTGGGAGATATTTCTGTCTTCATGGTCTCCAGTGCCAGAAAATTTAAAAGTTTATGAAAGAATCAGTAAAAAGGATGAGGCTGAGAATGAAGAAAAGAGTTATTGTTCAGTTAGTATCTAAATAGAACATGGGAATTTTAACAAGGGTGGAGTTACCTAATCAGCATTCTGGAAGAAGCCAGAAGTCCCTTCCATTTTGAAGTTAGGAAAGGTGAAAGGCTTTGTAAATATGGAGGATAGTTTTAGTGAAGGCGTTAGGAAGGTGTGATAAAAATTAACTGTTGGGGGCTTCCCTGGTGGTGCAGTGGTTGAGAGTCTGCCTGCCGATGCATGGGACATAGGTTCGTGCCCCTGTCTGGGAAGATCCCACATGCCACAGAGAGGCTGGGCCCGTGAGCCACGGCCGCTGAGCCTGCGCGTCCGAAGCCTGTGCTCCGCAAAGGGAGAGGCCACAGCAGTGAGAGGCACGCATAACGCAAAAAAATAAATAAATAAATAACTGTTGGGGTGGTGAGTAGGGGCTGTGAACTGTGGAAAACAATTATGGATTATTGAAGGTACTGATCATAGAGAAACCTATAAAACATTATCATATTCTTGACATAAATTCCTTTTCAGAATCTCTGCCAATGGGATCACATCCGTCTGTGCTGGTTTGAAAGTTGTGAGGAGATATTAATAGTGGATCAATTAATAAGAATATTAATGGAGATACATATTTTTAATTCAAATCTTGGAAGGTGACTGATTAGAGTGACTGTTAAGGAAGGCTTTGCAGAGGAGAGGACTGCATTTATCCATGTGCTACATCATTTCACAACTTCAGTAAGAAGCAGGAAATAGGAAGAGGAAGAGGGAGTGAGTAATTGGATCATCCGAACACTAGATGAAGGCCTACTAGTTAGTGATTATGGAACTTCAGACTGATGGTAAAATTGAGAAATAAATTCAATAACACTGAAACTGAGATTGTGTTTATAACAGCCTTTTAAATTGGGTATGTTTATTGTCTCAGAAATGCAGCTAAGTCTTTGCAGCTAAAAAGAAGACTTTTAGGCAGATTGGACTTTCAAACTCTAAAAGGTAAACTAAGAGATGGCTTTACTTTACTCCCTAACCAGTATATATAATTTTTTTTAAATAATGAGCTTCAAGGGAATTTAATGAAGTAGGGGATTTCTCCAAGCTATGTGTTATTAGCTAGAGGTTTCCTCCCACATCTTCACAGCATCACAAATAAAGTGAGGAGAGGTCCAAGGAGTAAAACATGATATAGAAATTGATGTGACTATAAGAAGAGAGGCTAGAGCTTCAGAGTCCTTTTATGGTACACTGCAGAAAACTGTGGTAAGAGTGTTTTTTGGTGACCTCAACATTTGTTACCAGGAGTTTAGACATATATATTGCTTTCAGTTGAAAAGCAAAATGGAGGCAAAAATCCTATTGCATCAGCCTGTAATTGTTTGGCAAAGAGAGAAGGCCACAGTGAGAGTGGCCTGTACACATACATCTTGGCAGAGTTATGAGGTATAATGTGTAGTGGCTGACATAAAAATAAATACCTGGATTATGCTTTCTTTATTGGACTTTGTAAGGGGCTAACTTGTAGAGTCCAAAGCACACTGAATTTCTAAAGAGGCCAGCCTATATATCTCCTAGTTTAAAAGGCCATGTAGAGCTTCCAAAGAATCTCAAATTTGCCCCCTGAAAAAGTCATCACTTCAATTCCTGCTGTAACAGAAACATGCAAGACGATCAGTGTGGATCAAGGGAGGACTGTACTAGCATCAGTGATTGAAAACTTTTTGTTTCTCTTCCTCTGTCTCACCTTTCTCCATTCTCAAACTGGAAGATAAGAGAAGTAAAGGGAAGGTCAAAGCAGACAATGAGTTCCTTTCTGACCTCGCCTTCCCAAGATCAGATCTGCAATACAGGGAGGAGAAAAGTTTCAAATTGGATATAAAAATTCAAAAGTATATATTTTGAGATCAAAAATTTTTAATTGGTCTAGGATGGACTTTTCCAAACCTGAAATTAAACACTAATGAGATTGGCCAATTGTATTGTCAGGCCAAACACCAAACCTACAGAGACTATCTGAGGACAGTGTTTGGAGAAAAATAACACTATTGGTCTTTGCAATTGGTTTCATACAAAACTAGGTTCCTATCTTAAAATAAGCATCTAGTGGGGCTGGGAGATTGAAAACACAAGGGTCCATCCCTAAGACTAAAATCTTCTAAAATTCTGATGAAATAATAACAACGGCAATAAAATAAAATGTAGAAGGAAGAAAAAACATTTATTTTGTGGCTATTTCAAGTAAATAGTTCAAATGTGTATTCTAACACAAGCTATGATGTTTTGAATTTTAATTGAGGTAGAAAACAACTGATTTCATATATATTTAAAGGAATATATATTGGCCTATTTCTTCACTACATGAAAGATATGAGATTATATACTTGACAGTGTACAGTGGAGATGGGGAGGGACTTCTAATATTTTTACATTTCAAGTTTAAGACTAAACAAGAGAAGATATTTAGGAAGAAGTGGAAAACTGGACCAGGTGAGTACATTTTGTGTGATGTAGTCCACAATCGCAAAATATAAGTGGTGGTCCAAGAGGAACCAAAGAAACATATATACCAAGAATTACACTAAAGTAAAACAATGGGAGTCTAGGCTCTTCGGAAAACAGATTACGAGCATGTGCACACTTCCATCAGGTGCTTCAGAGAACATAAAATACTGTGCACATACATGCTGCATTTTTTTCCTGCTCTATATGACCATCTCGTTCTATTAAATTTCTGTATGCTTGCCCACTTATATTTGGAGTTTACACTAAACTTTTGTTGGTAGTATGTGAGGTCTCTTCTTGCCAATTTTCTTCCTTCAAAAATTGTACATAATATTTCAGTGTTCTACTTAGAGAGAGAGCTCTAAGGAAAACCAGAGCAAAAAGCTATAGATGATTAGTCCTCCTTTGATGTGTTTCATATACACCCATGGGTATGACACTTTTTCATGCATTTTGTCCTTTTTTGTTTACTCAGTTGTTTTTACTTTTGATTTAGGAAACCAAAGGGAAACATTAACTTAAATGGCACAGGAAAAGATGAGGTAACTTGGGAGTAACAGAGCTAGCACTTGAATCCCATATCAAAACCACAGCAGTGGCTGAGCCTGAGTGGTTTAGACATAAACTATGCACCAGAGCTGAGTCTTGTCAGGCACACACCTAGGGGAGGGTTCTTCAAATACCATTTGAAAAACAAAGGCTAAGCTGGGAACTCTGTGCTCCCTGAAAGGTATCTACTTAGAGCTTTGAATAACTTTGTAAATATGTGCACCAGGCATAGCCTTTGGAGATGCAGAAGAACCACATATTTGTGACCTACCGGCAACTAAAAACATATTAGAGATCATGGTACATAAGATGATCAGTTTGGGTTAGTGGAGTTCCTTGATAGCCAGAAACTGGAACACAAGAAAAAAAGGATAGTCATTTTAGAAATCTAGACATCTTAAGTAGTATTATTTGATTCTCAGAATTGCTGTGCTCTTCATGTATTATGCTATTTCTTCTAAGTCAGAAAATCATAGTGTCCAGTTTGATGCTTTTTCTCCCTCCCCTTCAAATTTTGAAGCATTGTTAAATTAGTATGTGTCTTAAAATGAAACCGTGTACAATCCTTGTCTTTTGAAGTAAAAGCCTGACTCAAGAGTAATGATTGGGAAATATGAAGATGTAGAAACAAAGAATAGCTGTTGGGCTGGGGAACTGGTAACAATTTAGACTAGAAATCTGCTGCACAGAAGAGTCACAAAACTCACAATTCCCTGAAAGATATAGTTAAAGGCCTGACATATTTCTGAGTTGTTTTTATAGGAAACTGACCCCCACCAGGTGAAAACTGCTGACCACAAGAACATAAACCTAGACTGGTTGAAACCAGAAGTTGGATGATGCTTGAAAATTCACCTTGATGCCAACCAATCCAAGAGTGCCCACAAGCTGATCACGTCCTGCTCCTTGAACACCATATGAATCCTCACTACACCCTCCAGGGTGGGACATACAGTTTTGAGGACATTAGCCTGCTGTGGCCTGCTTTGTCTAGCAGAGTAATAGAGCTATTCTTTTCTACTTCACCCAAAACTCTGTCTTCTCATTTCTATTGGGCATTGGTGAACAGAGGCCAAGTTTCAGCAACAAAAACAATACTTTTTTCACAATCTTTCATGTATAATATCCATTTTCTAAATTTATTCATTTAGATCTTTCCATGTAATTTTTTCTTAATTTTATTAATAATCTGGCTATATTGTTTTTCAGCCAATTGTGTTTATCAGAAAAGAGAAATATTGATTCTTGAACTCATTACAGAGGAATCAAGTAGAGTTGATCAGTTAACAATTAAAAGAATGACTTTAAAAACCCTAAGTAATATGTAGGTTAATATAATTTTAAAACACAATTAGGTAAGATTTGCCATATTAAATTAAAATCAAAAGCAAAATATTCTGTTCTTTATTAAAAATATATCTCAACTGTACTCTCTATGATTTTTAGAGAGTGACACATAATATTATAGAAGAAATTATTTATAGTGAGTTATATAAATAAATTTTTATGTTATTGCATATAGGCACTTATAAAGAGAAATACATTTTATAGTCTATAATATATTTGGTTACCTGTGGCATTTTATCAGCACAAGTTATACATTCCTCTTTGCTGACACCTAAAAAAAATGCATAATAATAATTTTTCTTGAAAGAAAAATAAAATATTTAGGTCTGTGATAATCATTATTGTATTAATTCAGCAAGTTAAATGATTTATCAACAGCATTTGATGCAAACATTTCCATATTTTTCCTTCTGTATTATTGTCATTGCTTAATCATTTGCATCAGGATAAATGAAATAGGTGCAAACATGATGTGGATATCATAAACTTCACTTAAAATACAAATAAACTCAAATCAGAGGTCATTGGAAATATAATTACTTTCTTCTTTCTTCTAGATTCTTTAACTTCAGTTTAGACATTTCCAAATTTCTAAATCCCTCTACTTATCCCTACGAACTCCTCAACAAACACTTAAATTTTAAGCTCATTGAGAAATGAGAATGGTACTTGGAACTTTAGAACTAAATGTACTGTTACATAGTGGTTTTAAAAATATCTTTGTGGAATAAATAAATGGCTCTGTTAATAAACAAACTCGTGATTTCAATAACTATCTGGTTGCATAATATGAGGCACAAAGTGCTAAGTATATTTCCATACATCCTTTAAATAAATGTAGCTTTTAAAACATTTGCCATTGTGTGTCTGTGACTGTGATAATATAAAATGTGAAAAGGAACTAAAATAAAGGTAATTAGAAAAAGTGACAGAGAATTGATCTAAATTATCTTTTTCCTACGTTGATTTTCTTTTATGTGATTTAACAATAAAGTTATTTTTAAAATTATGTTATTTACTCATGTACTAAAAAACACTGAGTCATTACCTATGTATTACCATAGTAACTCTTTGTGTGTGTGTATTTTAGTAAACAGTAAAATAGAAAACCACAAGTTTGAATACATTCAGAAAAGAAATAATTCAATTTAGCTTTATGCTTGGTTGTTATTGACTTGTAGAATGTGAATATTAATCTTTCCAGTGTTTAGAGAAAAGAGAAGTCCTCAGAGCCAAGCTTTTACTCAGTGGAAGCACCAAGTGTAGCTTATGGGAAATTTTTCACCCTATACTTTCCATCAGGCACCATGGAAAATTAAACAAAAATAGTGTTTGCTTTATCAATTTAACTTTAAGCCTCTAAGTTTCCCCTTTCTACCAGATCATGATGGCTACATGATGAATCTACATTTCACAGTCCTCACTCAGCAGCAAATTAGTGTCATCAGCTTAAGTAACACATTGCCTTCCAAGGACATGACCCCAGCAATTCCCTTTTTGGTCTCTGTGTAGTCAAGTTTTTACCCTCTCTACTGGGATATTCCCCTCAGCATACAAGAATGGAGTTATTGCTGCAGTCTTTAAAAAACACGGAATAAAAACTCTTCTGATGGTCCCATTTTTATTTCCCTTTTACAGATAATCTCTGTGAAGAGTTGTCAATGTCAAACATCTCTTTGTGAGCCCTTTGCTCACATTTCATCTTGGCCCCCTCCAGGATTTCACTCCTACTCTTCCACTTGCTTTTATCAGTTCTGCAATGGCCACAACATGGTAGGTAAGTGGGCAATCCTCAGTCCTGTTCTCCACTGAGTGCACATAATATGAGCCAGCTCTTTACGAGTCTGGCTTTCTGCTAAACTGGGGAAGAATATGAACTTCAGACGCAATGATGAATGCTTTCTTGCTCAGCTAGTGCATCCTCTCAGCTCACCCATTGTGACACTCCTAGCCTAAGTCTGCCCATATGTCTCCTGGATGTTCCCCAAACAATGAGGGATGGAGGCAGCGGATACATGACGCAACCTCTGCTCTTTGGATGGACTTTTCTGGGAACCTGTCCATTTTCTGGAAGTATCTGCAGACTCAAGCATCTTTTGTCTATATGAGCAACCTCAAATGATCTACACATTTTTGGCTTTTTCTTCTCTTATTTCATATCATATATTGTCTACTTTATCACTCTATTCCTTCTAAATAAACTCCTGTACCAAATCCTTATCTCAGGCTTTGTTTCCAGGGGGACCAGGAAGTGTCATCTCTATCTATCTCTCCTCAGCCTCTAAATGTCTTTTTAATTGATTTTGCTTAATTCCACCCTTCTCCCTCAAAAATAATGCAAGTTTTGGGCTTCCCTGGTGGCACAGTGGTTGAGAGTCCGCCTGCCGATGCAGGGGACACGGGTTTGTGCCCCGGTCTGGGAAGATCCCACATGCCGCGGAGCAGCTGGGCCCGTGAGCCATGGCCGCTGAGTCTGCGCGTCTGGAGCCTGTGCTCCGCAATGGGAGAGGCCACAACAGTGAGAGGCCCGCGTACCGCAAAAAAAAAAAATAAATAAAATAAATAAAATAAAAATAATGCAAGTTTCGTAAGGGAAATGTTGTTATTATTTTGTTTTTGGTGAAACACATAGCAGGCCCTAATTTGTTAAGTGAAGGAATAAAAGTAGGTAACACAGACCTCAATATATTTTTAGTTCACTAAATATGTAGATTTAATTTAATTTTTTCCTAAAACAAGACCTGATATTCTATGCAGTCTTGGCAATAAATTAAATATTCTACTATAGAAACCTGAACATTGGTAATAAATTGCAGAAAAGAAATACAAACTATTTTTGTTTCACTTCAGTGTTTTTAAAACTTTTAGTAACTATAACTTTCTTCCAAGTTAACAAGATCTTGTTCTGCAGTTCTAAAGTTGATATAAAAGACAACATTATTTCAATGCTCCTTTCCCCTACTTGTAATGATTTATCCAAATGACTACTAAAATTTTTAAATTACAGGGCTTCCCTGGTGGCGTAGTGGTTGAGTCTGCCTGTCGATGCAGGGGACATGGGTTCGTGCCCGGGTCCGGGAAGATCCCACATGCCGTGGAGCAGCTGGGCCCGTGAGCCATGGCTGCTGAGCCTGCGCGTCAGGAGCCTGTGCTCCACAACGGGAGAGGCCACAACAGTGAGAGGCCCACATACTGCAAAAAAAAAAAAAAAAAAAAAATTAAATTACAGAATATAATAAGCTTGAATTTGATATCACATCTACTCCATATAATGTCTGTACAGGCGTTGTATTTTCATGAATATCCAAAATAAGTTAAATATTTTGAAACCACATGTTTGCAATTTGGACTTATCACACATTTTATCAGTATCATATTGATAGCTATTTAGATTATCTCTATTTTTTTCTTCAAATAATGCTGCAAATATATCCTATTAAAATTTTAACTTTAAAATTTGATATTCACTATAAAATTGCCCTTTGAAAATATCACATCCATTTATAATACTATAAACTTATGGATACGTTTCCCCAGTACTATCAAAAATACTGGCTAAAATTATTTTTTTATTACTTTTTGCCAATTGATAGAAAAAATAATAATTTCCAGTATTTTAACTTACATTTTATTGAGTACCAATAATGAAATTTTATGTTAATATTCTATATTCTGTGAATTTCTTGCCAATATAGATTCAACCTGCTTTCATGGGGTTCTTTCTACTTGCTAGAAGCTATAAACTTTACATACATGATCTCAATTCTCTTAAAAACCCTATGAGGTAGTGGCTATTATTATCTCCATTTTACTTTTTGGAAAACTGATAGAAATAAGTTATTCGGGGTTACACAGCTGAACACAAATTTGAACCCAAGCACCTTAGCTCTGGAGCCCACACTCCTAACCACTATGTCCAACGGTCTTCCTCTACTTTTAAGATTTATTTCCTATTTTTCTCCTTCATTCTTTATCTTTTTCTTATTGACAGATTTAGCAATAAAGATAACTTTAAAAAAGACAGTCATTTTAGGGGGCTTCCCTGGGGGTGCAGTGGTTGAGAGTCCACCTGCTGATGCAGGGGACATGGGTTCGTGCCCCGGTCCGGGAAGATCCCACATGCCACGGAGCGGCTAGGCCTGTGAGCCATGGTCGCTGAGGCTGCACATCCGGAGCCTGTGCTCTGCAATGGGAGAGGCCACAACAATGACAGGCCTGCATACTGCAAAAAAAAAAAAAAAAAGACAGTCATTTTAAGAGAGATTTTAGGAGGAAAAAAACCTTACATCTAAAACTAAATATTGGACTTTTTTTTTTCCCTCAAGAGAAAGGAAATAATTAAGATCCTGAAATAGTCAGATTTTCTGGTTTTTTTTAATGGAAGTTTTTTCCATTTTTCAGTGCCACTGTTTTAGAACCCAATAATCATTTATAATCAATCTCTCTACATTTTGCAATCCACAATATTCTGGAGACTGTTCAGAATTTGAATAATATTTTTTTTTCCAAAGAGAAAATCCCATTTTTAAATTCTGATTTCTCTAATAGAACCATATTTGTTATTTTTAAAATTGTGATGATTGTTGGTACTGTTTATCTTAAAGGTATAACAAAGGACTAGAATAATTCACACTGTAGAGAAAAGTTAAATGTGATGGTCTTTAGCAATCTTAAAAATTGGAAAGATCAAATTAGGATGCATCACATTAGCCACTCTGATTGATTTCTTATTGCTGTGCTATCTTGTGTTCAATTTGCTGCTTACTTAAAATCAGGGCAGATACATGGGCATGGGGAGTCTGAAGCTTAGACAATTCTGTCAATTAAAAAAAGACATAAATACAAAGTTAAGTACTAAAGTCAGTAGTTATTAGTAGGAAAAAATAAATCTCATCACATTAAGAGAGCCTTGGAGATATAGATTCCTTTCTTTTCACAACTCAAGAAATTTTTGAAAAAAAATGGTTGACATTGATGTGCTTCTGGACCTGGTTTCCCCTCCTAGCTTGGAATACCATTCACTGCAACAGAGAGTTCTTGAAGTGGCCCTGGAAGTAAGCAACCATGAACCAAACTTTTTATCAGCTTTTATAGCATATTACTTCTGCTTAAAGCTAATATTAAAATTCTTTGGGTTCCTTAAACAGGCTTTACAATTTTGACTCTAGATCATTACATATATTTCTTTTCTGTATCGTCACCCCACATCATCCTACAATTTCTTGTCATATAGTCTGGTCACAAGTGAAATATCACTTAAACAAAGGTCTTCCCTGACTGCTCTTCTATTTATACTAGGTAAGCACACTTTCCATAAGTTTAACTCTCAACATTTACCTTTTTGGAATAATAAATTACAAAATTCATGACTAAGTAATTTGCGATTACTCTTTTGATATGGGTGTTTCCTGCTGTAAGTTAAGCTTACCATAGAATCCCCAGCTCCTAGCACATTTTCTTGCACATAGTGGAAGTCTGAATCAGTGTTTTGAAATTAATTAGCTATTAGCAATAATTAAACTAAGTAGATAGCACTTCATAGTTCCTGAATATATTATTCAATTCCTATACCTTTACCCATCCTGATTCTCTGGGGGTCTTTACTCCTTGTATTCTGCCCAGCAAGTGTTATAAAAGGCATTTCTAATACAGTATGATTCTCTCTCTCAACTACACAAGGAGGGATAAACCATTTAGTTAGAAAACTCACAAGAGGCTATGTACTTCTTTGATTGTGTTAGCACCATTGTTTACATCTGGAAGATGAAAATATTCAACATTATGATTGAAAAGAGAAAATACGGGCAGAAGTTTAGCAGTAACATGGACTATGCAATGGCAAAACCAGATTGCCTACTGGGAAGGATCTTTCCAACTCAATCTCATTGCTTAATTTGAATTTTACTTATTCTTTGAGCATATGACATAGGTGTCCTCTAAGTCAAATATATGTATATTTTCATCCATTTTGCATTATACACACTGCTGCTGCTCCTCTCCATTAATGTAGATAATTGAGAACTGACATACATATTGAAAGGCTTTTCTTAAAGCACTTTGAAATCTAATGATGAGATTAAACTATCTAGAAAATGTATTTATCTAATAACTTGGTAAATGTAGTCATAAGATGACTTTTCCTTTTGGCCTTTATATCATCCAACAAAAACTAGCAAATATTAAGGCTGTCTAATTACCCGAGGAGTAGTAATTCTCAAGAGAACAAACTCTGAATTTACAGAGAATTAGAATTATTTTGTCGTACTAAATGGAGTGCATCATTAATCACAATGAACCTTAAAAGAAAATGAAGCTGAATCAAAATTGAGTAATGAAGAAACCAGAAGTATATGGCTTCCATCCTGAATAATTAATCAACAGAGGCCTGGAGCCAGATTTGGGGACTATGTGGGATGAAATAAATGTGTAATTGATTTTAGTTTTGTTGTACATCATATGTATGTGTGAGTTTATGTGTGTTTACACAAATATACATATATTTATGTTAATTTTACTCATTTATAGTTAAAACTTTTTTCAAATTAAAGGTATCTCTTTAATAGTTCCATTTTTTTGTGTGTTGCAGTACTTTTCTACAGTGTATTCATGGATGAAAAAAACACTTTGAGAAAGTGTAAATATTTCTAACAATAAGAAGACAACTCTACTACCATCAATTACAAGAAAAACTTACAAAGGTCATAAATAGGAACTAGCATTTAGAAACATTTGAGAAAAAGACAATAAATAAAATATTTTACCCAGAGCCAATAATAATTCTTGGCATCTAGTAGGTGCTCAATATGCAAATGTTGAACAGATTAATTATAGAAATGAAAATTAAGTAGAACAAGTTTATAAAATGCAAAGTAGTAAGAAGCTGAATGAAGTTTAATTTTGTTAGAAAATTAATACTGATGACTAGAAGTCTTGAGAAAAAAATTTATCCTATATTGTTGGTTACAATAAATTCAGAAACTGTATAAAATGATATTACCTGATACAAATTCAGATTCTGTTCTCTTAATTTGTTTACTCTGCATAAGGCACTTAGGGAGGTATACAGCTTTTGCAAAGGTAGGTAAATCTTATTTTAAACCTTACTTCCAGCTCTTCTGTTCATGAATGTTGTCATATACTTTAATCATTCAGTATATCAGGCTCAATGTTTTTCATTAATGAGTATAATATTTTCCTCATAATTAATTCTTTATAATAAAAAGAACATGAATTTAGATGTAGGCCCAAATCACAGCTACTCTTTTTACTAACCCTGACCTTGTGTATTTTTCAATAGCTTTGTTGAGATAAAATTAACATATAAAATTCACTGTTTCACAGTGTACAATTCAGTGTGGTTTAATATATTTACAGAGTTGTTCAACCTTCAACACTGTCTAATTCCAGAACATTTTCATCAGCCCCAAAAGAAACTCCATACCAACTAGCAGACAACCCCAATTTCTCCCCTTCAGGAAAACACACATACTGTCCATCTCTGTGAATTTGCCTTTTATGTCCATTTTTGTGATTTTTTTAAAGGATTTTATAAATACAGATCATGTCATCTGCAAGTGGAATAGTTTTGTTTCTTCCTTTCTGATCTGGATACCTTTTATTTCCTTGCCTAATTTCTCTGGATAGAACCTCCAGTGCAATATTCAGTAGAAGTGGTGAGAGCAGACATCGTTGTCTTGTTCCTGATCTTAGAGAAAAAGCATTCAGTCTTCTTGCATTAAGTATGATGCTAGCTCTCTTTTTTTCATAGATGTCCTTTTTCATGTTGATGAAATTCTGTATTCCTAGTTTGTTGAATGACATTATCAGAAAGGGTGTTGGACTTCGTTAGATTTGTTAGATGCTTTCTCTGTGCTTATTAAGTTGATATTTCCAGAGATCTAACCTTTAGTTTAATTAATTTACTCTCTTGTTTTACTGTTTCTATTTTGCATATTCCTGCTCTAATCTATATAACTTCCTTCTTTAGGCTCCCTTGGGTTTAGTTTAATATTTTTCCTAGTTTCTTAAGATGGAAAATTAGTTTTGGGATTGTTTAGATTTTTCTTTTTTTTTCACATTTGTTAACAGTTATAGATTCCCCCATAAGCACTGCTTTAGCTGCATACCATAAGTTTTGGTACATTGTATTTAAATTTTCATTCACCTCAAAATGTATTTTCATTTTTCCTCATTTCTTCTTGACACTTTTGTTATTTATGTATGTGTTGTTTAATTTTCACATACTTTCAAATTTCCCAAATTTTCTTGTAAACTACACAAATTTCCTTATGTTATTGATTTCTAATTTAGTTCCATTGTGGTGGGAATACATACATTTTAGGTTGTCTATCCTTTTAAATTTATTGAGGGTTTTTTTATGGCCTAATATATAGTGTATCCTGTAGAATGTTCTATGTGTACTTGAAAACAAAGTGTATTCTGCGGTTGTTGGTAGACTGTTCTATAGATAATTCTCAACTATAGTTGGTTTGTAGTTAAATTTTTCTATTTCCTCACTCATATCACTTCTACTAGTTATTTCCATTATTGAAAGTTGAGTTTGGAATACCCAATTATTATTTAATTTTCAATTTCTTTATTCAATTATGTCTATTTTTGCTTCATAAATTTTGGACTATATTGTTAAGTGTATATGTGTTTATAATTGTTACGTTTTCATAATAGATTGACAGTTTTATCATCATAAAAGATATTCAAAAAAGAAGGGCAGGGGTTTCCCTGGTGGCGTAGTGGTTGAGAATCCACCTGCCGATGCAGGGGACATGGTTTCGTGCCCCGGTCGGGGAAGATCCCACATGCCGTGGAGCGGCTGGGCCTGTGAGCCATGGCCGCTGAGCCAGCGCATCCGGAGCCTGTGCTCCGCAACGGGAGAGGCCACAACAGTGAGAGGCCCGCGTACCGCAAAAAAAAAAGTACCACAAAGAAAAAAAAAGAAGGGCATTTCCTTCTATGCCTCTAGTACTTTTTCTTTAATGTCTATTTTTGTCTGCTACAATATATCCATTCCAGCTCTCCTTTAGTTAATATTTGCACAAATACCTTTCACTATTCTTTTACTTTCAACTCATTTGTTTTTTAAACATTTTTTTTTAAATTAATTGTGCCACTCTTTCCATTCTTTACCTTTGATTGATGTGTTTAATTCATTTATGTTTACTTTAATTATTTATAAGGCAAGAATTGTATCTGTGATTTCATGACTTATTTCTATATGTCTCAGATTTTTTCCCCTTTTTTTTCTATTCCTTTCTTTGTTTTTTTGAAAATACATATTTCTTTGTGTACCACTTTAATCCCCATGTTGTTTTCTTTAATATCTTTTTGAAATATTTTCTTAGCAATTGCTCTGGACATTAAAACTAACATTAACTTAAAACAATCTAGTTCCAAAGAAAGTAGTTCCAACTTAAGTTCAATAGTATAAATTTTTTTGTTTCTATATAGCTTCATCCCTTCCCACCTTCTTTGTGTTATTATTCTTATTCACATTATATATTTATATAAAAAGGCCATCAACCCAGTTCTATAATTATTGGTTTATGGTATTGTCATTTCAACTGGAAAAGGAAGATTTTATCCCAGTTGAAGTTCATTGAGTCTCTTGAGTATGTACATTAGTTTTTCAATAAATTTGGGAAGATTTTAGAAATTTTTTTCTTAAAATATTATTTCTGCTCCTTTATCTTTCTCTTCTTTCGTTCTGGGACTTTAAATATGTTTATGTTGGTGTCTAGTGGTGTTCCAAATACCTATGAATTTTACTTTTTTTAACTGGTTTTCTTCGGACTAGATAACTTCAATTCACTTATCTTCAAGTTTCTGATTTTTTGTTTTGAAAACTCAACTCTGTTTAGCTTCTGTTTTATGCTTTTCAGTTATAGAACTTTTCAACTGTATAATTTTTATTTTTTAAATGTAATTTATCTTTCCTTATTAGATTTTTTTCTTTGGTGAAGCTTTTTTTCATTTATTGCTTTAATGTTTTGAACATGGTTTACTTTTGTCCTTTGAACATATTTATAATAGCTAATATAAAGTCTTTCCTTAGTAAGTCCAGTAACTGGGCTTCTTTAGAAACAGATTCTATTGACCCTCTTTTCCTGTGTATAAGTTATAACTTACAATTTTCTGCATGTTTTGTATATATTTTGTAGAAAACTTGACATTTTTAACAATATAATGTGGTAACATTTAAAATCATATTCTTCCTCCACAGGATTTGCTATCGTTGCCATATTTTGCTGTTGCTTGTCTCCTGAGTTTCCTAGACTAATTCTTTGAAGTATATTTTTTTGTATGAAGCCACTGAGGTCTGTGCTTGGTTACCTTAGTGATCAGCTAATGATTACATGGAGAATTCTTTAAATATTTTAAAACAATATGTCTCACAGTTTTTACCAAGGATTTGTGGTGGTGTCGGGTTGCTGGGGTACATGTTTGTCACCCTGGCATTTTACAGCTCTGCCTTACTCTTCACTTCCTGATTGTTTAGAAAATTAAGGTCACAGACAGGTGAGATGTTGAGGCTTTCCAGGGCAAGCACAGACCTGTACATGCAAGTGTCTTTCTAGCTCGAGAAATGTGTTGGAGCATTTCAAAGGCCCCTATAGGCATCATATTTTCTAGACTTCCCTTTTAAGATGTTTTGGCAGCGTCTTGTTTGGTATCACTTAGTAGCACTTTCTCAGGTAGCTACAATGATAAACAATTGCTGCTGATTGCTTTAAAAATTCCCTGAAAATAAGGTTTCCCCATGAACAAGGCCACCAATCAGGTCAAATAAAGAGGAATCTTGTGAGCGGGAATTTTCCAGAAAGCTGCTAGACAGGTCAACTTGGGACACTTCTGGGGAAAGGGGTTCTTGTGGGAGCTCCAGATCCATATTATCTCTCCTTAGTCTGCTAGACTGCTGTTTTTCTTGGCCTCCATGGTTGCTACAGTGTTCGGTTCAGTGATTCTGCAGAGGAGAAGAGAAGAAGATGGAATTGGGACAAAATAAAGCACCAGAAAGCTCACTGCTCTTACTGAGAATCAGCTATTTTTCTTTAAAAATTTAAATTTTTCCAGTTCTTTGTTAATTTCCAGACTTCTGAAAAAGTTGATTTGACAATAGATTTCTCAGTGTTCTCTCGCTTTTAAGGATGAGTAGATTTTGGAGACCCCTGCTCTGCCATTCTAGAAATGCTTCCCTCTTATGTAAGTTTTAAATCTTTCTGAGAAAGAACTTTATAATCTTAAAAAGTGGAATAAAAATATTGTTGTGGAAATTAAATTTGATTATATTCAACTTTATATTACATTAGGCATTTATGTGTGTATAAATACATAGTTTGTTTGAATAGTAGTAACGTGCAGTGGATATTTTACATATTATGATAATACTTTTAACTCTTTTTATAACTAAATAATACCTATTGGTCCAAGTTTTATTTTGGGTCACCCATAGCTATTGGTCCTACAGAAGGAAAATTTATCCAAGTCTTTAAGTCTTTTCGTCTTGGATCGCCTACTTACCACTAAATGAAAATGATGCTTGTGACTCTCCAACACTTAACTGTTCCTTGTCCACAATATATTTAAACTGTTTTGGGAAGAGTTTCATTTGGAAAACACAATGACCTTTTATATTCTAATTTTATATTTCAACCCAGCAACGTTTAGCATAGTTGATCTTCTACTTTTTGAAATTGTTCTGCTTTGAGTTCTTTTTCTACATGTTCTTTCATGTCTTTTACTTCTCTTGTCACTTTTATTATTGCAATTATTATACTTCTCTGCCTCCACTTTTTGTAAAAGGAAGCTCCAAATTTCTGAGCTTAAGTTTCTTCTTTCACTTTTTACATGACTTTCACATTTAATTTAATACTCTCCTTGGCTTTGATTATTTCTATTCCTTTTACTCCTGCAATATATCCATTCCTAACCTCTCTTATAAAGCCTTAATATAAATTTAATACTTCCTGCTGTAATCTACATATGGATTCTTTCTTTATATTTGTAAAACTTGTGCCAAGATCTCTCCAATATCAGGGTCATAGTGCACATTGTTTCCTCTACCTAGAATGATTTTATCTTAGTTTTTCTTATGAAGGTATACTTATCTTTCAGGTCTCCCTTTTAAATTACAATCCTCACTGAAGATTTTTGTACTTTTCCTATTTATGCCATTTTCTTTCTCCCATTCTCTGTCATAACTCTCTTTCTTCTTCTTTCAAGACTGTTCATTTTATAACTGACATTTATTCACAGGCTTTTTTTCCACTCCTTAACTAGAATGTAAGCTTTCTGAAGGTAAGAGCTAAGTCTCTTTTGCTTACATTAGACACCACTAGTTGCTTAATAATAATTTCTGATTTAGTAAATAAATGATTAGAAAGAATGTTGGACTTAGAACCAAGAGCCCTAGTTTTTCTCAGGGCCTTGATTATCTTATCTACTCATCAATGTCCTCTTACTGTGTCAGTGATTATTAATATTGATTTGCCCCAAGACACCTGAAGAATTCTACATATTCCTATCATTAAAATGACTCTCTCTAGTAATGTTTTTTTCAACTGAAAAATGAGTGATCATATCATTAAACTATGATCTTCATGACTCTCCCAACTTAATATTATTATATGATTACATCTATTCATTCACCTGAGTTCTTGGCCTCATTGCATGTCTTCCTAAACCCTCACTTTCCTATGTCTGCACATCTGTATGTTGACAGTATACACTGTCCACACTTTTTTCCACTACTGGCTGTCTGATTTTAGGCCTTCATCACCTCCTTTCTGTACTGGTCCCATTACCTTCAATTCTCTCACCCATCTCATCCACATTTACATAATTTCCAGTGATATTTTCTTAAAATAGAAAAGAGAAGCCAGTTCTTAATGGTTTTATTTGTAATTAGTTGTCTTCAGACTAAAATTCAAGCTTTCAACGCTGGTTGCAGACGTTCATGATATTTTTCCAAACTACTTCATCATTCTCATCTCCCACTAAATTATATCAGATACTCAACATAGTTCTATCACAGGTTCTCTAAAATTTATTTTTCTCAAAACACACTTTTATACTTTGGCTAATTCTATTAATCCAGCAGGAACTTCCTCTCTTCTTCATGTACTTCAAAACAAATTTGTAAGTTTACAGAAATATACAATTCTCACTGCTTTATAATAGCTTATGTTACTGATTGCATGTATCATTAAGTTTTAAATTATATTCTCTTAACACCTCACCAGAGATGCATTTGTATATCTCTTATAATATGTGGCAGGAAGAGGAGAATTGGAATATTCTCTTACTTTCAAAATAATCAGCTATGGCTCATTTTTACCAGGTTTTTTTCTGTGTGATTTACATATGATAAGCATTGAATAAGAGCTTATTTTAAATCACTTACTTAAAGAGAGAATGACATCAAGTCTTGTCATGAGAAATAAACTAGCAGGGAGGTTTGGGAAGTGTCTATAATTTGGTATGTAAACAGTCACATGACAAAGCAAATGGTTTCATATATCTATGAAAATGAACGAAGTTGGAAAACAAAATTCAACGTCATAGTTTACCTGATTCTTCCTATGCTCAGCAAGGACTGAAAAAAAATCTTTCATACTTACAGGGGAGATCCTAACTTTTATCTGTGTTCACAGAATGTATTCTAAATGGTGAATATCTGTTTATATTTCATAGAATAGAGGAATAACATAAGTTTGGAATTCAAACAAACATATATTGAAATCATAGCCTAATGATTATGAAGTTGACTTAATTTTCCCATATCTAAAAGTGGCATGTTAATTTTACCTTGGAGAATGCTTTTGAGATTTTAAATGATATAGTAAATAAAAAAGAATTGGCACACAATTTGCATTAGGTAGATGGCAAATGGCAGTTTTCACATTCCTCAGGTAACAAAATCCTTCAAGATGAATGTTAAGAGAAAAAGGAAAAACTGAATGATTCCTGGCTTTAACCTAATTTCCATGAAGTTCAGATACATGCTCTATTTATTAGTTCATGAATAGGATTCAGGATTCACTCTTCCTCCAATAATGCTATCAGTTATTAAACACAACTATATCAGTCAACAGTATCTTTCTTCTCCTCTGCCTTCTTTATATTCTATGGATGTGTTACATTTATGAGAGAAATGAAGTTTTCTTCCATGGTGAATGACAAAATGGAGTCTGGAAAGTTAGTATTGGGACTTCTGTCAATTGCTTAAGATTAAAACCCTAATATATTTTACAGGGTCACTTTATGTGTGTGTGTGTAGTAGTATGTTTGTATGCATAGGTAAAGTGTCATATCTTTGAAAGTTATGTTATTTTCCCTATTTTCTTTCATGAATTGTGGGCAATTTGAAGTGAAGAGGGATTTCTCCCCATTGACCTCCTTTTTTCAGTAAAGTCTGGCTGGTGGTTAAAAGTTTATTTTTAGGTTAATATTTGTGGATAAATCACTTAATAGGTTTAATTTTCAACAATGTAGCCTGAAAAATGTCAACAATGAAAACACTTGGGTATGGAATCAAAGACACTCTCTGTACTTCTCCCTCATGAAGTATGTGGTCCTTAATCAAAAGAAATGAGGCAATGATATGTAGAATGAACTAAACACAAGAAGAGAAAGTATACAGCAACCTCACAATCCAAATCTGCCACCCTTTGCACTAGATCCTACAGTTCTCCTTTCTGTAATTTTGTTACTCTGAGTTCAGTCAAGTCAAGGTTTATTTCCTTCACTTTATCAAGAAGAGACACTCCCAGAATCAGTCTGTATTCTTATTTGACAAGAGTAGAAATCACTCTGGGTATTTTGAGCAGACATGGAATATACTAAAGTGTAATTGGTAGGTTTAGGACTTATGTGGCCAAGAGAATATTCAACTCTGTGATGCTCACACTTCTGACCTGAGAAAGAAATGCTGCCACTAGAATCCCTGCAGTCTTTGGCTGCCAGATGTCTGTAAGCTATCCCTCCACCACTCCAAAATCTACCACACAGAGTTCCATTCTTCACTCACTTCTAGATCATGTGGGTTCACCTGTCTGGTGTGTTCCAGCTTCAAGAGAAGCTGGAAAAATCAGGTTCTGACTCCTTCTGTTGGGAGGTCTCTCAAAATTAGGAATTCTACAAATACAGGAAGAGTTCCAAAAGGTGCTAGCTGTAAATTTAAAATGGAATCATGAAAACACATGTTCTACAAACAATAATATTTGACAACTGACATGTATAGACAGTGCTTTATATTATAAAATCAATAAACAGAAACCTCAATTAAATAAAGAATGGGAAACCCCCATACACTGTGATAATAGTAGAGTTCAATATGAAGAAACAAGGCTCCTCAACTTTCCTGGCAAGACTCAGCCAATGAAAAGCCGTGGACTCTTTGTTTACTCTAGCCCTCCCAACTTCCTTTTCCCCTCTATAAAAGCATTCTTCTTCTCTTGCCATGTGTGTAGGGTCTTGCACATTGTTCACAATGGTTGCAGACCCGAAATTGAAATTCTTTTTTGATCCCAATTAAACTCATGTTTACTGGAAAAATATTTGGCAGTGTTATTTGCTTTAGGTAAACAATATCAACACACTCTTTAAAACAGCTCCCATTCCACATACAAAAACGTAAATAAATAAATTTAGATCCTTACCTTACATCATTTACAAAAATTAACTCAAAATGGATAAAACACCTAAATGTGAGAGCTAAAACTATAAAACTATAAATCTCTTAGGAGAAATCTTAGGGTAAACGTTTAATAACATTAGATTAGGCAAGGACTTTTATATATGACTCTAAAAGCATGGGCAACAGCAACAACAAAAAGAAGTGGGAATTTATCAAAATTACAAAATTCTGTGCATCAAAGCACACAATCAACAGAGTGAACAGTGAACCCATGGGATGTGAGAAAATATTTGCAAGTTACATATCTGACAAGGTGTTAGTATCTAGAATGTATAAATATCATCTACAACTCAACAGCAAACAGCAGAAAAAACAAAAACAAAAACAACAATCCTGGATTTGAAAATGGACAAAGGACTAAAATAGATATTTCTCTAAAGAAGATATACAAATGGCCAACAATCATATTATAATATGTTCAACATCACTAATAATTAGGGAAATGCAAATCAAAACCACAGTGAGATACCACCTCACACCCAAAGAAAGACAGAGTTCACAGGACAGAGTACTGGAGAGGAGGAAGATGCAGAGAGATTCAGGAGACAAGAAGAGAATGACCCTCAAGTATTCAACAGAGCACTGATCAGCTTATTCCTCTGCAGAAATTACCCCAAGCTAAGGGAAGAGTCACCCAAGAGGCACCAAAGCTCTAAGAGGCTTGTCATAAGGTGGTGGTTAAAGAGGTACAAAGTCAGAGTTTGCATCCAATTTTCTCTGATTCATAAAGCCTCACACTCTCCATGAATACTATTCTTCTCATTCGAAGAGGGGAATTAGAAACAACTTTTCAAATCTATAATATCTTTATAAAGAAAACATGTTGTGAAAATTATTTTTAAAAATCCATAGATAAATGTTCAGTGTCACTTCTTAGATTTATCTAGTACATAAAAACTAATCATTACTCTTATTACCCAATTGAGTCTCACCGGAATAATTGTATTTCTATGGAGCTCAGTAAACATTTTTGATAGCTAATTTTCACAGTACTACTATTCTTTGGAGACTAGATGTTTATTTCCTGATTGATCATAAGTTATCTTCTTGATAACTGTACAATTGAACCAATAGGTAGCCAAGATTTTTAAAATCATAAGAATAGTTTTTTCTTGGAGGACCAAAATATGAAAGAGAGAAAACAGAACTAACATTGATCACAGTGCGTTGTTATTCCTGAGAGTAAAGCATGACTTTTCTGAGAAAGTTCAAAAGCTGAAGCAGATAACCTCTACGGGTTTGTCTGAGTTTAAACTACTTCTATATTCAAAAATAATCAATAGAAAAAAAAAAAAACACTTCCTTTACACTGCTCAGAAACTCTCATAGTTTCCAGAAGCAATATGCATTTATTGTTGACCTACAATTAGCCTTATAATTTATTTTCTCTATTGTGCTGGCTTGCATCATTGGGCTCATATGCTGCAATTCTTACAAGATGTAATCAACATTCTCTATTCACAGTAAAATTTCAGAAAAAAAGCATTCAGTCAAAAGAATGGCAATTATAGTTTTCTAGGTTCTTTAAAGCAAATCTTTTAAAATCATCATTTATGTCTAAAATGTATTAATAATAGATGCCTGATTTCCTTTCTATTTTATATCATTTAGTGTTATAATCACTCATAAAACATCAAAAGTCTCATTTTTTAATATCAAAAGAATATTACTTAATTAATGAAGGGATAATAATTATCCCTTTAAATGTTGTTGAGCATTATATAATGTTACAGAAATTATATACAACAGTGGCCATCACAAGGAAATTATAAAGCCCTGAAAATTCTAATTTGCTTTACCTTTTCTCTTTAAATCAGATATGATAATTTCCTAGAACAATTAAAATTATAAATTATTTTCACATTTATAATTAAGTATTTTTGTGTAATATTATAAAATAATGTAAAAATAAAGCTTAATTTTAAAATGATGGGATTATAGGTGATTTTTATTTTCTTCTTATGCCCTGTACTTTAAATTCCATATTGAATATGTTCTTTTAAAATCATTATTATCACAAATCTTAAATATATACAAAAGTTGAAAAGTATATATAATAAACCCTCAGACACCCATATTTCAACAATATAAACCCATGCCCAATATTGTTTTATTTTTATCCCCACCCACTTCTCCCTACAACCTTCCTGCAACACCACTCGCCCCACCCCGAGCTGCTGATCCAAGCCAATGGATTATTTTGAAGTCAATCCTAGACATCATTCTCCTATAAATATTTTAGTATATTTTTCTTAAAAGTTAGGGCCAATTTGTTTCAATATACTAACAATATCTATAACAAAATTAACAATAACTCTTTTTTTTGGTACTCACTTTTTAAAAATTTTTTTAGCATCTTTATTAGAGTATAATTGCTTTACAATGGTGTTTCAGTTTCTGCTTTATAACAAAGTGAATCAGTTATACATATACATATGTTCCCATATCTCTTCTCTCTTGCAACTCCCTCCCTCCAACCCTCCCTACCCCACCCCTCTAGGTGGTCACAAAGCACTGAGCTGATGTCCCTGTACTATGTGGCTGCTTCCCACTAGCTATCTATTTTACATTTGGTAGTGTATATATGTCCATGCCATTCCCCTTCCCTGTATATTCAAGTCCCTTCTCTAGTAGGTCTGCATCTTTATTCCCATCTTGCCCTTAGGTTCTTCTGACCATTTCCTTTTTTTTTTTTGTAGATTCCATATATATGTGTTAGCATACAGTATTTTTTTTTCTCTTTCTGATTTACTTCACTTGGTACGACAGTCTCTATGTCCATCCACCTCACTACAAATAACTCAGTTTCCTTCTTTTTATGGTGAGTAATATTCCACTGTATGTATGTGCCACATCTTCTTTATCCATTCATCTGTTGATGGACACTTAGGTTGCTTCCATGTCCTGGCTATTGCAAATAGAGCTGCAATGAACATTTTGGTACATGACTCTTTTTGAATTATGGTTTTCTCTGGGTATATGCCAAGTAGTGGGCTAGCTGGATCATATGGTAGTTCTATTTTTAGTTTTTTAAGGAAACTCCATACTGTTCTCCATAGTGGCTGTATCAATTTACATTCCCACCAACAGAGCAAGAGGATTCCCTTTTCTCCACACCATCTCCAGCATTTATTGTTTGTAGATTTTTTGATGATGGCCATTCTGACCGGTGCGAGATGATATCTCATTGTAGTTTTGATTTGCATTTCTCTAATGATTAGTGATGTTGAACATTCTTTCATGTGTTTATTGGCAATCTGTATATCTTCTTTGGAGAAATGTCTATTTAGGTCTTCTGCTCATTTTTGGATTGGGTTGTTTGTTTTTTGATATTGAGCTGCATGTGTTGCTTATATGTTTTGGAGATTAATCCCTTGTCAGTTGCTTCATTTGCAAATATTTTCTCCCATTTTGAGGGTTGTCTTTTTGTCTTGTTTATGGTTTCCTTTGCTGTGCAAAAACTTTTAAGTTTCATTAGGTCCCATTTGTTTATTTCTGTTTTTATTTCCATTTCTCTAGGAGGTGGGTCTAAAAGGATCTTGCTGTGATTTATGTCATAGAGTGTTCTGCCTATGTTTTCCTCTAAGAGTTTGATGGTGTCTTGCCTTACATTTAGGCCTTTAATCCATTTTGAATTTATTTTTGTGTATGGTGTTAGGGCATGTTCTAATTTCATTCTTTTACATGTAGCTGTCCAGTTTTCCTATAACCACTTATTGAAGAGGCTAAAATGACTTTTATGGTATAAAGAGTTATTGTTGTCTTTTCGGGGTCTTCAGTAAGTATACTGTAAAAGTAATTTTAGGTTTTGATCCTCAGATTGACTCAAACTTTTTGTATAGATTGTTCAAGTCAGGAACTAAACAAGCTCTATACATTGCATTTGGGTGATAAGTCTTGTATCATTTATTCTATAGGTCATTCTGCCTCTATTTTTTTCTAGGAAATTATTTGTAAGTTTAGTATCCTATAGTATAAGTTTAGTTTTACTGTATTCTGGAATTTGCTAATTTCATTCTTTGTCCTCTTTAACCCTTATATTTCCTAAGAGCTGGTAGTTCTTTTTAGCACCTTGATGAATATTTGAGTTCTATATTTAAAAGTTACATTTTATATGTATAATTTGTTAATTCTTATAGCATCCATCAAGAGACATAATTTCTTTTTTAGATATTTGGAATAATGTGTTCAGGTCCTGTCATTCTTATCTGCTCATTACAAAATTTTCATCTGATTTTTATCTATTGGTTGTAGATTGCTTAGATTAAATCACTCAACCAAAGGCTACAAGATTATGATATTCTAATTTTATTATGGTTCTTCATTTGTTAGTTGAAATTTGTCTGTAAATAAGAACTTTCCCTAATGAGAAATTTCCCTATTCTATAATAATAAAGCACTAAAGACAGGATAAGTGCTTGATTCTTTCTTGTAAATTACCAATTTTTAAAATAATGAGGTGTCCCAATAGCATTCCACAAATATGAACCATGGATTGCTGTAGTATTTGCTATGTACTTATTAATTTACACATATTTATAGTTATTTTTCTTCCTGTTGAAAGAGCTAGTGGAGTTCCTTTCAACCTGGCTATAAAATCTTTCCAGCAGGATCCCAGAGGTCTTTGGTAGCTTGAACATATCCACATGCAAAAAACTTCAGGGCCTCACCTTCTAAAATTCAATGTTTTATTATAATGTTATTAAATGTTGCCTTTAAATCCATTTTATAAGCCTTAAAACAAACAAATGTCCACGTTTTGTGTTACCTTATTTAATTTATTTTGAATTTTACCATAACAAACAAATGCATAGGGTCAAAACAACAATATAGGTTTATAATGTGTAATTTTCCTTTTGCCATCTTACCTTAGCCAAATTTTGCTCTCGCACAATTTTTAAGAATTGATTTTACTTCCATGTGTTATGTAAAGGATCAACGGCTTCAAATAATATTTTTATTTTTGATTTATCAGCTTTGCATATTGTGTATTGAATACTGGCAAGAGCATGGAAGAATTTAACTCAGTTAAATCACATCTCTGTACACTTTCTTCCCAACATAATTATTTCATTAATTTTCTGGCTTTACACTGATAATATCTGTAACATCAAACCTTTCTTCTTCTAATAAATGTAGGCACTATTCCTAGACTCTTGATTTTTTTATAATAAATATCTTAAACATATTTCATTCTTTTAAAGAAATTGTGATGTTGACTGTTAAGTAACAATTCAGGAACCAGTGTACTAACACATAATTTGTAGTTAGCTTAAGTTCATTATGAATAATTTAATTTTGATTGTGAACATGTTTTATACTTGGAAATTGGTTAATTATTTGCTGATTCTTTTTTTTTTTTTTTCAAAACTCATGGAAATTCCCTGGCAGTCCAGTGGTTAGGACTCTACGCTTTCACTGCTAAGGGCCCAGGTTCCATCCCTGGTTGGGAAACTAAACTCTCACAAGCCACACTGCGTGGCCAAAAAAAAAAAAAAAAACCTCTACTAATTTATGGCTATCTTGCTTTTGAGTGCTTATGTCTACATAACTCATTCTGTATTTTTCCCTCTAGTCATTCTGCCTCCTGTAACGTTTCATTTTCTTCTGGATTTTTGTTCATCTTAGTGCTCTTGGTCTGCTAAACTAAAGGAAAACAAGAATATAGAAAGATTTTTAAAATGTAAAGAGAAAGAGAAAAAAGTATGGGAAAAAAGTTATTTACTCTGAAAGAGGACATTAAGACATTTCTGGTTTAGTTGGAAGAGAAAATAGACTTTTGCTATTATTATATCAGAAAAACAATGGATCAAAAATATAATTTATTATCAGTGTAAGTAAATATTCCAATTTTCTATAGTTTTTATGATAACACCAAGAAGTTGCCAAGTGATAATTAAATAATAAAGATTTAATATGAAAAAACTATTCTAACCACATATTTTTCTCTCACATAGTGCCTGATTTTTTTCTCTCAGTTTAGAAATGATTATCTCTTCAGTTATTAATAACATATGGAACTGTATTTCATTTTAAGATATGCCATGTTTGCATATGGTATTTATATATTTGGAAGGTACATTATTTCTATTGCAAGAACAATTTTAAAGTTCTCTGTGAACTCCTTGCTGGTAATTAATGTCCTCATTCTATGAAAATTAAGGTCATAATTAGAAATGTTCTTCTATTAACAATGACATTAACACTTTAAGTATAGGGTGAAATAGCTTTTGCCCAGTTTGGTATAAACTTCCTCTCACACATCCTAAAATTCTAATAATTTGTTACCTAGGACCTCACTTAGCTGCTGCTTGTTTTTCACCAAAGCAAATTTACTATCTCATTTATAAATAATGAGCAAGTAAAACTTAAATAATTCAAACATATTTGAACAATTTTCAATGGATTATGATTTGTCTCAAGAATATAGGGGAATTAGCCTGTAGATAAATGAAGTTAGAACACACCCTCACACCATACACAAAAATAAACTCAAAATGTCTTAATGAGTTAAATAAAAGACATAACACCATAAAACAACTGTTAGAAGAGAACATAGGCAAAACAATCTCTGTCATAAATTGTACCAATGTTTTCTTAGGTGAATTTCCCAAGGCAATAGAAATAAAAACAAATGGGACCTAATCAAGCTTACAAGCTTTTGTACAGCAAAAGAAACCATAAACAAAATGAAAAGACAACCTATGGACTGGGAGAAAATATTTGCAAATGATGAGACCAACAAAGGCTTAATTTCCAAAATACACAAACAGCTCATACAACTCAATAACAAAAAGACAAACAACCCAATCAAAAAATGGGCAAAGACCTAAATAGACATTTCTCCATAGAAGACAAGCAGATGGCCAACAAGCACATGAAAAAAATAATTAGCTCAACATCGCTAATTATTAGAGAAATGCAAATCAAAACTACAATGAGGTACCGCATCACACTAATCAGAATGCCCATCGTGAAAAAGTCTACAAATAACAAATGCTGGAAAGGGTGTGGAGAAAAGGGAACCCTCCTACACTGTTGGTGGGAATGTAAATTGGTGCAGCCACTATGGAAAACAGTATGAAGGTTCCTCAAAAAACTAAAAATAGAGTTGCCATATAATCCAGCAGTCCAACTCTTGAGCATATATTTGGACAAAAGTTTAATTTAAAAAGATACATGCACCCCTATGTTTATAACAGCACGATTTACAACAGCCAAGACATAGAAGCAACCTAAGTGTCCATGGACAAGTTAATGGATAAAGAAGTTGTGGTACATATATATAATGGAATATTACTCAACCATAAATATGAATGAAATAATGGCATTTTCAGCAACATGGATGGCCATAGTGATTATCATACTAAGTGAAGTAATCAGAAATAGAAAGCATATGATATCACTTATATGTGGAATCTAAAATACGACACAAATGAACTTATCTACAAAACAGAAACAGACTCACAGACATAGAGAATAGACTTGTGATTGTCAAGGGGGAGGGGGGTGGGGTGGGATGAATTGGGAGTTTGGGATTAGCAGATGCAAACTATTATATAGAGAATGGATAAACCACAAGGTCCTACTGTATAGCACAAGGACCCATATGCAATATCCTGTGATAAACCATAATGGTTTAACCATGATGGATAGACCATAATGGAACTATATGTAATATCCTGTGATAAACTATAATGTATACATATATATATATGTAATATATTCAGATAATATATATATATTCAGATATATATATATGAATAAATTTGCTGTACAGTAGAAATTATCACAACATTGTAAATCAACTATACTTCAATAAAATAAAATTTAAAAGAAGAATATAAGGGAATTAGCATTTTAATATGTGAATACTCAATTCTGGAATAAATCTAGTGGATTTCAGTCAGGACATACTCTATAGGAACTTTTGAAGAATAGCTCAACATTAACAAAAAGGAGTATATCGCAACAACATAATTTGCTTTTTTTTTGCTGTACGCGGGCCTCTCACTGCTGTGGCCTCTCCCGTTGCGGAACACAGGCTCCGGATGTGCAGGCTCAGCAGCCATGGCTCAAGGGCTCAGCCGCTCCGTGGCATGTGGGATCCTCCCTGACCGGGGCACAAACCCGTGTCCCCTGCATCGGCAGGTGGACTCTCAACCACTGCACCACCAGGGAAGCCCCATAGTTTGCTATTTTAAAACTATGTTCTTCTCTCTACCATGAAGTCCCAGTCAAACTAACAAATCAACTCAGCCATGTTAGGACATCTTCACTCCCTTCTCTCCCTTTCTCTTTTTGGAACATACTGTAAAAACCCAATACAGTTTAGAGAAGAAGTTAAGTAATGTTTCTTTCAAGCAGTAAGGATGTCTCAAGTTCTTTGTTTCTAATCAGTTAATAAAATATAGACCCTGTTGACACTCTGGAAGCATTAACATTGATAAGGTATGTTTCCATATTATACCCTTGGGTTGTGTGTCAGCAGTCCCTGGGAGGTCAAACGGGATTCTCTGTAATGAAGAGAGTTCTGATCCTGATTGGGATCAAGAATTTCCTTTGTGTCACATGTTGAGAAATAGAGTTTAGCCTGAATATAATCCCAAAAAGTCTTAACATTATTTTAAACAATCTTTGATCTAATAAATTGGGCAATTTCTGAGCGAGGCTATTTATCTCATAAAACACACACTTCTGTGATATATGACCGGCACACTCAAAGAATAAAACAAAATATCTACAAGGCAGTTAAGCTAAACAGTCTGTAGAATCCTTAAAAAAGCTGAAAGATTTGAGGCAGAGATAAGGATTGTGTGGATGTATGTGAGAGTACAATAGCCTTGAATGAGTACAGAACAGAGAAGATAAAAATAGAAGAGATGTATTTAAAGAAATAGTTGAAACTCTTAGCAAGGGAAATGGATCAACCCTACCTTAGAAATGGGAGTAAAGGGGTAAGGAGAAAAGTTGGATATTTCTGTGAAAGTCTGTGAGTTGATTTAAAATTATTACCCAGTGTAAATAAACATTAAATAAACATTACAGGGAGTAGAGAGTGTTAATAACAGAGTAGATAAAAGGATGAACAGTGTGCATTTCAGTCTTTTCTGGAAAAGCAGCCAGAGGCAGGTCCAAAACAAATGGCTGAGATATTAATTATTTTTCATTCCATATGTAAAGCAGGAAGTATAGAAAAATGGCAGGGTAAAAATTAAAACTATTGTGATTAGGATTTGGGAGTGGAGGTGCATAATTTTTTAAAGAATTTTTTTAAAAGACCTATGAAATAAAATAGCACAGGTAAATGTTTTATCTTGGATAAGATTGTTCTAAAATTAAATGTCATATGTAAAAGTAAAGACTATACTTTTTTGTTCTCTCATGAGTCATTTACTCACAACTAATTTATAGAGCTGTTGTACAAAGTAGATACACTCATAACAGTTTAGACTCTATTAACAACACTTTAATTATAGTTCTATTAGATTACAGTTCTCATTGAATGTTTAAATGTCTATTTTACAACATGAACAGGGACATCCCTGGTGGCGCGGTGGTTAAGAATCTGCCTGCCAATGCAGGGGACACGGGTTGATTCCTGGTCCGGGAAGATGCTACATGCCACAGAGCAACTAAGCCCATGCACCACACAACAACTGAACCTGCACTCTAGAGCCTGTAAGTCACAACTACTGAGCCCGCGTGCCACAACTACTGAAGCTCACATGCCTAGAGCCTGTGCTCCGCAACAAGAGAAGCCACCGCAATGAGAAACCTGTGCACCACAACGAAAAGTAGCCCCCGCTCACTGCAACTAGAGAAAGCCCACACACCACAACTAGGGAAAGCCCACGCACAGCAATGAAGACCCAACGCAGCCCCAAATAAATAAGCTAATTAATTTTAAAAAAAACATGAAAAATTAATATGTCCAAATAAATAATTTTTTTTCAATTGAATGATTGACTGATTTTAACCTAATTTCCTCTCTAACTTCCAAATATATATACTAAATTCTTTAAAGTTAAGTATTTTCGGTGAGATCCAATAGTCTATAACTCTGTGCAATAACAGTACTATTCATACACAAACACTTTATTTGATAGTTATTGAAGAACACATTTTATGTCTCCTTTTAGTAAGAAACTTCCTAGAAAGAGCTTCATCCTACTTTCCAAATATCTCCTACATATTTGACATTCAAAATGCATTAATTGTTTCACCAATTAATTAAATAACTGAAATACTAAAGGGTTTGTGAAAGAGGTCTATTAGAGCTTTAGATTTAATGTGTATTGCTGTAATAAAGTTGGGAAAATGTGAACCTTGAGCTGCCAGCCATAATTGTCCAGCCTGTTGGTCTCAAAAGCTTGTTTGTAAGCAGAAAGCAGAGACACAGAGGTGAAAAATACTGTAAACACTGAGTTTTTGTGGGTTTGTTTTGCTTTTTTGGCACTCCTGTTCTTTTTTTTTTTTTTGGCAAAATTATGTTAGCCTATAAATTTTCCTTTTTGCCTAAGTTCAACTGGTTTGCTGTTACTTGCAGTGAAACATCCCTGAATAATGCATGATGTCTCAACTGAAGGAAGTCCTCCAAGTATAGTTAAAATGTATGTTAGAAAGTGATGAATTCCAAAGAACAAATGCAGTCAAGAATTTTGTATTTGCAATATTCAGAAAAGAAATCAGCATTCCTTAATACCTGGTGCCATGAACTGTTTATTCTGGCCTCAGTATGAACATATTACATAGAAAACATTTTTATATCTACATATATTAATCTACTGAAAGCTCCATCAAATAGACTTAGCATATAAAAAAATTAGTTTTACTATAAGATGTATCATTTGTACAGAGTAAAATAATACACATGTATTATTTAAAATATAATAAACACCCACATACCTATCTCACAACCTGAGAAATATAGTTTATTAATACTTTGAAGCCTCCTCTGTGCCTTTCTATAATCAATCTCTTCTAACTTATACCTTACTCCTAAGATGAACATTATTCTGAATTTTTGTTGGTCATTTCCTTGCCTTTTTAAAATTTACTACATATATATGTATGGTAAAGCATATTGTTAAATTTTGCCTGCTTATGATTTTATAAAATCATTTATAAAATGGAATTTAATATTCAGCCATAAAAAAAGAAGGGGATCTTGCCATTTGTGACAACATGGGTGGAACTTCAGGGCATTATACTAAGTGAAATAAGTCAGAGAGAGAAATACAAATACCATATGATCCCACTTATATGTGAAATCTAAAAACGAACAAACACACAAAACAACCCAATTCATAGATACAAAGAACAGGTTGGCTGTTGCCAGAAGCAAGGAGGAGGAGAGTGTGGGAGATGTGAAATAGGTGAAGAAAGTCAAAAGATCCAAATTTCCAGCTATAAAATAAATGCAGCATGGGATGTAATGTACAGAATGCTGAAAATAAAAAATAAAATGAAATCATACGACGTAAATTCTTCTTTGGCTTGATTTTATCATTCAATATGTTTTTGAGATTAATTCCTGCAAACATAGATCACCATTTTACCAGTTTTTTTAGCACTCTGCTTTCTGAATATAAAGTAACTTATTCACCTCTCTGATTGTTGACGATTTTGTACTCCTTCAGTTTCTTGATATTAAAAACAATGTTGGTAGGAATATCCTTGAAAATATTTCCTTCAGTATATGTGCAATTATATCTTGGGCTTCTTCACCTGGGAGCAGAATTGCTGGGACACAGAGTGTGCACATCTTCAAGGCAATTGTGCAGAGCCAAACTGTTTTCCAAAGAGGTTGTGTCAGTTTACACCTCCCATCTACACAGTGTAAAAATCCCTGTTGCTCCATTTCATTGCCTAACACTTGTTATTGTCCTTTAAGTTTTGGCAGTCTGGTGGGAGTAATATACTATTTCAGGGTGATTTTAATTTGAATTTCTCTGGCAATAATGGAGCTGTGAATATTTACTTATCTTTAGGGAAATTCATGTTTCCTTTTCTGTAAAATGCCTAATATCTTCATATCTTTTGCCAAATTTTCCATTAAATTGTCTATTTCTTATGGATTTCAAAGTGTTCTTTATATAATGCAAATACTTATACCTTATGATTATATGTATTATGAATATCTTTTCCAAGAATGCAGCTATCTTTTCAGTTTCTGTAAGGCAACACTGAAATAGGCACAGTTCATGAATTTAAATTTAGTGTAATTCATTGAACTTTTTATTTCTACAGTTGTTTTGGGAATTGTTAAAGAAGTTCTTTCCTGCCTCAAAGTCATAATGGTATTCTCTTATATGGCTTTCTAAATATTTTCATATCTTAGCTTTTTATATTTATGTTTGTAACCTATCTGAAATAGATTTTTGTGCATTGCATTGGAGTAGAAATTTCATTTAATTCTTTTCATATAAATAAGTTATTATCCAGCATCATATATTGGATAGTCCTTCTTTTATTGACTGATCTCCACTGCAAGGCCTTCTATATTGTAATTTTTAAAAAAATAATAGCATATGTATTAGGATTTTCTATTACATTTCATTTGCTAATGTGTTTATTTTATTATTGTATCAATAGCATGATGTCTTTGTTACTCTACTTTTATAATCATTCTTTTCACTGAAATATAATTAACACATAACATTATATTAATTTCAGGTGTACAGCATAATGATTTGACATTTGTATGTTGTGAAATGACCATTGCAATGTCTAGTTAATATATAGCACCACACGTAGTTACACATTTATTTTCTTGTGATGAGAACTTTCAAGATCTATTCTCTTAGCAACTTTCAAACATACAATGCAGTACTATAAATTATAATCATCATGCTATATATTACACCCCAGGACTTATTTATTTTATAACTGGAAGTCTGTACCTTTTGACCACCTTCACCAATCTTTCCTGCCTACTAGCTCCCAAGCCTAGCAACCAACAATCTGTTCTATCTATGAGCTTGGTATTGTTTGTTTGTCTGTTTGTTTGGATTCCAATATAAGTGAGATCATATAGTAATTATCTTTCTGACTTATTTCACTTAGGACAATGCCCTCAAGGTCCAATCCATGTTGTTACAAATGGAAAGATTTTCGTCTTTTTTTTTTTTTTTACTGCTGAAAAATATTTCATTGTATATATATATATACATTGTATATGTGTGTGTGTGCTACATCTTCTTTGTCCATTCATCTATTGATGGGCATTTAAGTTGCTTCCATGTTTTGGCTAGTATAAATAATGTTGACATAAATACAGGGATGTAGATATCTTTTTGAATTAGTGTTTTTATTTCTTTTGGATAAATACCCAGAAGTGGAATTGCTGTATCACATTAGTTCTATTTTTACTTTTTTGAGTAACTTCTATACTGTTTTCCATAGTGGCTGCACCAATTGACATTCCCACCAACAGTACATAAGGGTTCTCTTTTCTCCACATCTTTGCCAGCACTTGTTATCTTGTATTTCTGATAATAGCCATTGGGACAGGTGTGAGGCGATAGCTTTTTGTAGCTTTGATTTGCATTTTCCTGATGACTAGTGATGTCGAGTACCTTATTATGAACCAGTTGGCCATCTACATGTCTTCAGAAAAATGTCTATTCAGATCTTCTTTCCAGTTATTAATTGGATTTTTGGTGTATTTTCTTTTTTTTTTTTTTTGAGTTGTATGAGTTCTTTATATATTTTGGATATTAACCTCTTATCAGATATATAATTTACAAATATTTTCTCCCATTCAGTAGGCTGCCTTTTCATTTTGTTAATGGTTTGCTATTGTTGTGCAGAAGCTTTCTAGTATGATGTAGACCCCTCTATTTTTCCTTTTGTTGCCTTTGCCTTTGGTGTCAAATATTATCACTAAATGTAAGGTATGAACATAGATTTGTCTTCCTAAAGAGTGTCTTGATTCTTCTTGACCTTTTTCATTTTTATATAAAATCTGAAATTAACTTGTCATATTCCTCAGCCATCCCCAAAAAGAGTGTTCAGATCTTGACTGAAACTGTATTAATCTAAAAATGAAATTTTTGAGAATTGACATGATTTAAGTATAGTTTTTTCTGTTAATGAACATTATATTTCTCTATTTCCATGTTAATCCCTTTAGACAAATATATCAATTCCCACACTAAAGGTTTCTCACATTTTAGTTTATTTCTGTCTCATTTTAAATTTAAATTTCATATTGCATTTTAACTGTTTCTATCTGTTGCTATTATATAAAAATATGATAGATTTATTTCTCTGTGCTAGTGACTTCAGGGCCTCACTGATTTTTTTCATTGCTTCTTCATTCATAGCAAAACCCTAAGCTATGTGCCTCATAGAAAACTACATTTCTGATAGCATGACTGTTGGATCCCAGTACTCCAAGGTTAGTTATGAGCAATTATCAGAAATGTGGCACAGGATTTCCAAGCAGTCTCTCTATTAGGGACTGTATTAGGGTCAGCCCTTCGTCTCCCACTTTCTCTTATTCCTGTTTTCTGAAATTCAGACTCAATGATTGGAATTTCAACATTCAACCATGAAGGAACTTATGCTGGAAGCTTCTCACTGAGAATGGTAGAAGGAAGAAAAAATGCAGAGCATGAGCCACTAATATTACTGGAGCTTCCATTTTACCTGCAAAGCCTACTTCCAGCCTTCTTTTGCATGTGAGAATAAATCCATGACAATTTTTCAAGTTTCTCTTTTTCCCAGAACAAATTTCTTAACTCTTACGTCAATGGATTTTAATTGTAATAACATCTGCACTTATTAGAAAAAAGTCTTTAAGTATGCCTAAAGTCAGGAGAAAATCATGGAACATTTTTTTCCTGCTAAATTACAAAAAGTCATTTCCAAATAAGAAAAACTAGTTGACATCTGTTTCCAAAAATAACCATTTACATTTGAAATTGACTTAATCCATAAAAATATCATTACATATAAAAATGATTGGGATATAATGAATTGTTTTCTGTAGAATTCCAACAAGTAGTAAGAAGTTTTATTTTTTTAATTATGTTAACCTTAAAATGCTAAAAATCAAGTTGAAGTTTCACTTATTCTACATCTCTGAAAGAAAACATATATTTGTTATCGGCTGGCAGCAATGATAACATTTTCTTTGTCAAGAGACACTTGCCATCTTAAAGCTGTACAATATGAAGCATCATTATAAAATGAAACATTCAAGTGTTGATGATCTGTTTCCTCTCTATTGACAACTAAGAAGGCTAAAGTTGTGCAGCTGTTACATTCCCATGATGCATGTACTTTTACCTTTATACAAACTAGGCAAACTCTATATTTTGGTATGCATAAGCTCAGAAGACAGGCACAAAATAAAGTTCTGAAACATTCTTTGATTTTTTTTTATAGAATCTCTTTTCCCTAATGCTCACTGATTTGGGAAAGAAAAATAAATTGATGATTCATGAGGGTTAAACACTGCCAGCTGATTCTTTTTACTAGCTGCAGATGGAGCAGTTTCTTTTTAAAAGCAAAGTTCAAGTCTTCACGCAAACAACAATTAGAAAAGTTAATGTCTCATTTTATTTAAACAATTTCAGTTCAGCTGTGAGGAAGCTTAACCATTGAGTATGTTATGAAACAACTGTATTTAATTAAATGTTGGTTTCAGAAAGTGGGCAGCTGAATATGCTCAGTTTCCCAGCATTAAATTTGTTTATACAGACCTTTCATTCAACACACTCTTATCACCTTCTGGCTTTCCTCTTATGTTTTCCATATTTCTTTCTTTCTCAGACCATCTGTGGTTTATATATTATTAATTCAAGAAATATGTATTGCTTACCTATTATGTGGCAAGCTCTGATCTAAGGCTCAGCAACAAAAATTTACCATAGAGTGCTCAGTGATGCAAATTTAAAAATCAGTACATCACTTGAGAATCAATGCCATTAAAAGGACACACTAAACGGTCAGAATAAATCAAGACTTTCATGTGAATGTCATGAGAAAATTTCATAGGTAAGTCTAATCATACTTTTTGGTATTTTCTGATGCTCCTGAAATTTGGAAAAATAAATCTGCCATTCAATCATTAAAAAAATGTATTCCAAACAAAAACTTATGAGAAGGTATAGGGAAATTAAGACAATATAATCTTACAATGATTTGACCAAAGTTCTCTTATATAAGTTAAATTTTGCTTTCATTAAAGTTTACCTTTTTTATAGTATATGATAATGAATGTTTGGAAAACTGGAATTTTTGATTACCTGAAAATAGTTTTCTATATTTTAACAGGTCTAATACAAAAGTGTAGAGTGAAGTTTTGTTTTATATTAAAGATATTTAATGTGACTATTAATGTAACCAAAGTTAAGCTTCATTAATGAGCACACAGAAAATAGATATTATAAATGCAATGTTATACATAACAATCCAGGTGTTCAAAAGTATTTTTGTGATAAAATCAGGTTTCCTAGAGAAAAAAATATATATGTTTAAAATAAAACAAGAAGAAGAAAACAGGTATTGTTTATGGCAGAAGATTTTGTAATAAGGACTAGAACCCTGATGGTTCAAGGATTGTTTATTTTCTCATGGGAAAATCACCTAGAAATCCCATCAATTGTTGATTCAAAACCATTGATTAAAGGGTCAAATCTTATAAGAAAGTCAACGTGTTAATCTATCAACATGTTTGCCTTGAAGATATTATTTCATAAATTATAGATCACAGACACTAAAAACAATGGATTAACTTTTCTATAATTGATAAACACCTTTCTAAAATTCATAGAATTTGAGACATACAGGAATTTATATACTTCTAATTTTATCTGTGCTCCAATTGCTTTCCCAGTTAAATGTACTCATTTACTTACTTTAGCAGAAGCCTGTATTATGCCTTGAGATTATCTCCTTGTATAATAACTATATGTATATTTAAATAAATATAAACTTACAGGGTATAGCTGGAGGTTGTTTTATTATAAAGACCTCTTTTGCTCTTGCCTTGAGTCTATAATCTTGGGCATGAGTTTTTGTTTCTACACAGTCATATTTATAATGCTGCCCAAAATTCCTAATTCATTGTAGCTTGATTTGTTTGCCTAAAAATATGACACCCCTAGACTCCTTCTAAGGTTCCTCCATTGAATTGTCACAACCCAAGTCACTCCACTGCTGTCTCCTCTAGTCTTGAGTACTGTGCTGTGTTTAACTGTCAATCTGCAGGTTGTAAAATACTTCCATAATATAACCTTTAATCATGTGTCTATCCCAATTCTGAATGATTTTTATGGTAGCATATTCTTGAATTCATCTCAAATGGCAAACTTATTTCTTGGTTCTATTCAAGATCTTACTCATTAAGTATGAGCCCTGTTCTGCCTTTTGATCTTTGCCTTGGTGAGCCTACCTCAACTCACCCTCTTCAGAACTGTTCCTTTGCTCAGATGTTGAAAACAGGAATCATTTCTATCCTTTCCTCTCAGGTATCTGTCAGCAGCTCACGTAACCCTGAAATACATCTATGGATTAGCAAACACCTAGAGGGAAGAGTCTTGGCATATAGAAACCAAGAATACTTATTCATTTAATGTAAATCAATACTTACTCAAAATCTTTTATGCTGGAGACACTTTACTAGGCACATATTATGTTAGATAATAGACCTGTTCTTATTGTATTTCTCTCAACTCATTCCCCCTTTGGAAGAGAATGAGGTTTAAGATCATTTACAAGATTTATAGCATGTGGAGATGTTAATCTACCCAACTACCTAGGAAGTATCTACCTACCAAAGAGGGTTAGAATTATACCTGATACTTTTGTACTTAAAAAGCTATAAAAGGTCAAAAAGAATTGCCATTGGTAAAATGTTTCAAAGTAATTCATAATGTTGAATGTTTATTTTGGCTTTGCTCTATAATCTGAGAAAACCAGTCATATAAATAATGTAACATATAAGAAAATTTTACTTATTACAATTAATATTTCTAACAGTTCAATAAATAGTTTACAGCAATGACAAAACATTCAGGACTGGTGACAGACACCAGAGAATTGAGGAAATGAAGAGGAAAACATTTATTTTTACTTTGAATTTTTATTACTTGACTGTTTTTATAATATTTGATTTAATGTGTTTTTTAGTAAATGACATATTACAATCAAAAGAAAACCAAGCAGCAAGAATTATTTTTGAATGCATAAGGAATTGATAATGTCCACTATAAACATTTGAAAATAAAAGTTACCAAGAAAGTATTAAAGTAAGTCATAAACCTACAACCATTCTTCTATCCTTTTTCTCTTTTTTTTAAGATTATAAATCATAGCAAAACTTTCTATAACTTTTATTCTGTATTTATCACTGTTTCTCCTTTGATCTTCACCATCCATACTAAAATGATATTTTCTATTCATCCTTTTTATAAGTTATCAACGTGCTTAGGGTGATTTTTGTACCTCATAATTTTGTGGGTTAAATGAAAATTCCAGTAAATTCTATACATAAACTCTAAAGGTATATGATTCAACTTATTTTCAAGACCAGAGGGCAGTTTTGTACTTTAGGTCTTCAACCAGCTGCTCTTCTCTCATTTTTTTTCCCTAACGTAATTCCTTATCTCAGCTATTGTTTGTTTTAGGTAACATTGTTCATTATTTCCTATACTACTTCTGAGCCATATCTCAATCTAAAACTTAAGACTGAGACTCCATTTGGCCTTAGATCATCCATTTCTCTTGAACTTATCTTTTATTCAACTTTACTTGAAAGCATGTGTTTGCCTCGGTCCCATGTCTACTTATGAGAGAGTTATAAGATATTACCTCATATTATGCGACCCCAGTGATTTCCTCTATAGTCACCACTTGATAAATTAGTTCTATGCTTGCAAATTTTAATTCTTTTAAATTTAATTATTGATTTTAAATGTATTAACGTATTCAGCCCGACAAATATTGAAATAACTACTACACAGATGTGCTAAAATATGTGCTAAGTACTGGGTGTACTCTGGTGAATGAAACAGACAAGACTTGATCCCATGGAGCTTACAATCAAAGGAGGAAGACAGACTCTAATCAAACAAATACATAAAATGCTACAATGCCGTTAACAAAAATATTTTAAAGTATTATGTGAATAACTGCGATGGAGATGAGAGCAATTTAAGCTCAGGTGATCAGGGAAGAATTTTTGAGAATATGATTTTTATGATGAGGAATTAAAAATGAAATTATTTAGGCAAATGTGTAGAGAGGTTGAGGAGTGTGAGAAAAATTATGGGGGGGGAATAAAATATGTGAAGCTCTTGGGACTTAGTAAATATCTTGGAGGCTTAGAGGGCCTGAAAGAAGAGTAATGTCACAGGCATAAATAAATGGTGAAGTGGAGAGAGGTGAGTTTTTAGGGACAGCAAAGATTGGATCACAAAGTGCTTGAGGACTCTGGTAAGAAAATTATTTTATTAATGGCAATGGAAAATCTTTGAAGAGTTTTAAAGAGGAGTAACTCTCTTTCTCTCACTCGCTCTTTTTTCCGTTTCTTCTTTCATTCATTTCTTCCTTGTTTTTACTTGCCCAACAGACATTGAGCTTGAACTTCATTCCAGGATCTTTGCTAGGTAGGTTGGAATACACAGCCAATCAGTCATAGCTTTCTGTTCTTGAGAAGCTGTTAATGGTTGGCTTAGCGGATCTTTTAGGGGAGTTTTATTATTGATATCTGATCACTGTATCATTACATTTCTACTCAAATTGATAGAGTCCTTAAAGACAAGGACTCTTGGATTAAAGTCACTTCTGTAACACCAAACATACCACTTTCTGTAGACGTAATTTTGTTGGTCTGTGAAAAGGAGGAGTTTGAATACGTTAAGCGTTACACATGAGCTTCATTGTGGTTTTTGAAGTGGCAAATCACACAAAAATGGAATGCGTTTAAAAGCAGGAAAAGTGAGGCATGGAGAGCAGTCTCTGGAGTATTTTCTTGTCTATTCCAGCACCTGAAAGGTGGTTCAGTCCCATAATAGCTGACATGAATTGTGTCCCAAATGTCAAAATGATCTGCAATGTCATTTCAAGCTTGGTAAGAGAGTAAATTATTAATTTGTGATAAAGCATTAGCTTTAGACCAGAAAACATAAAAATTAATCTTCACCCCATCATTTAGGAAATCAGGAAAGGTAATTAAACTAACGAATGATAAAGTATTATAAATCTACACTGGAAATCACACATACACACATGCACACGAAACAGCACAATCAAATTTAGTAAAACTAGAACTGGCAAAATAGATGATTCAAATTTCCTGTTCTGAACAATGAAACCATTCTTGTTATTCCAAAGACTTGCGTTAGCACCCAAGACACAATCTTGAAAATGACTGGAACCCTGGAGAGTAAAAAACAACAACTAGAACAACTGATGTTATTTAAATTGTAATTAAATCCAAAATTATCAAAACTAAGAAGCAAATTGTCTCTCCTAGTCCTAGAGAAAGAATGAAGGTGAATCTCACTAAGATTCTGAATTTCACAGCCAGGCTAATTGTAAGAAAAAGCATTCAAACAGGAAGTCTTCCCAGAGAAATTAGGATGCTCACTAAAATCAGAGGGAATGTGCATATGAAGCTATAGGATGCTGAATGTTCTTTTCTAATTGTTCAATTCTATATTTTCTCTGGAAAGGAAAATTCAAATATTTAATGGCATTAAAAGGATATTAGTTTTATTAAATAAAAGTTAATAACAAGAAACTTTTCTCTGTGCTAATGCAAAGGGAGGCTCTCAAAGGAAATGCATTTTTTAATTCATCTCAATCTTCTTTTCTTTGCCCTACTTCAATTTAATATTATTTCAGAAGACAAATAATTATATTTCCTCTGTGTTTATTTTTCCAAAGTATTCAATCTATAAAAAATTTAAGAGGATGCTAACAATTAGGGTTTTGATAAAAAGAAAAGTTCTCAAAGATATGGCAAGGAATGAAAATACAATCTGAAGGAACCAATGCATACTAAAAAGAGGTAAAGAGAAATCAGTGATTAGTAAGTATGAGCTAGGTAAAAATAAAGCCAAAGCTTATTGCCTCTTGTATTTACAACTGCCTAAGTCACAGGCCTCCCTATGTGACCTCCCATCTCAGTCCCCAATTTACTCACTTCAGATTTCAGATCACATTCCCTGTTTGTTCATTCAAGTATGTGTCATCACATGTTAAGAATGTTCTTCCTTACAGATGTATGCTGAAGTCTTTATATTCAAATAGTTTTCTGCACTATAGTTTGGATCTTTCTAGGACAACCTCTTCAATTCCTTACATCTACTAGTTAAAACAACTTTCCACTAACCCATCAAAGTCTTCTGCAATTATTTTGGGTCAGCTGCATGCTTTTTTCTGTTAGCAAGACAGGCTGTATTTCTTTTTTTTTTTAATTTATTTTACTTTTTTTTTTTCAGTACATGGATCTCTCACTGCTGTGGCCTCTCTCGCTGCAGAGCACAGGCTCTGGATGCACAGGCTCCGGACGCGCAGGCTCAACGGCCATGGCCCACGGGCCCAGCTGCTCCACAGCATGTGGGATCTTCCCGGACCAGGGCACGAACCCGCATCCCCTGCATCGGCAGGCAGACTCTCAACAACTGTGCCACCAGGGAAGCCCCAACAGGCTGCATTTCTAAATGCATTAGGGAACTTACAGATTTTTAAAACTATTATCCATTATTCTAAATTAGCCTCTTTTGTTTCTTAATTTCTTACCCATTGTTATGCATGTCAGTCTTCTGAATTAGCAACGAGTAATACAATTTCCCACCCACTTCTTTCAAATATATTTTATCTTGTTTAATATTTTACATTATTTAATCCTTAATTTAGCATGATTGCAATTGTATAAACTAATCAATGTCAATAGTGCTTTGTGAGAAAATAGAAACTTTCTTTTATACTTTTAATAGTTACTTTTAAATAATTTTCAGTTTAGAAAAACAGTAATATTTTTGATAGCACCACATTATTAACAGAAATACCTAACAATCTTCAAAATGGATCTCTATCAGTTTAATTGTCCATAGCTGTAATTGAATTTATTCTTACCTGTGTGATAACTCCTCTCAAAACTTGTGCATGAATATTAAATGGATAAAAGTAGACAGGGATTTTCTATTCAGTAGACATTTTATAAAGTAAAAACAATAGTAATAAAAATATTATATGCATCATTTATACCCATCTGATGTCACATTTTCACTTGTGAAACTTTATGGAAGAATTTTACAACAAATATAATAAGCTGAATAATAATTGTGATCTACCTTTAAAAGCAAAATCTTTCCATAATTAAAATATAACTATTGTGTGAGACAAGTGCTCATTAGTACAATGTGCATATTTAGCTTCTTTACATTGTTTATGTCTCAATTTGCTTCCATGGTTTCTCTTTTAAAAGAATACAATGAATACAGTCAGCCCTCCATATCCACAGATTCCATATCCACCGATTCCACACCTACATATTCAACTAACTGCAGATTAAAAATATTCAAAACAAAAAAATTCCAGAAACTCCCCAAAAGCAAAACTTGCATTTGTTTCATTCCAGCAACTATTTACATAGAATTTATGTTATATTAGGTGTTATAAATAACCTAGAGAAGATTTAAAATATACAAGAGTATGTGCGTAGGTTATATGCAAACACTATGCCATTTTATATAAGGCTCTTGAGCATCCTCTGGTTTTGGTGTCCACAGGCAGTTCTGGAACCAATCCACCAAAATACCAAGGGATGATGGTAGTGAGTTTATTTACACAACTCTCTTTCATGTAACTCATGATAGTATACACACTATTTTTAATTAATTAGAGAGAAGACCATTATGAATTAATGAAAAACCTGATTTATAAAAGTTTTAAAGCCATGGTATATCTAATATGTATATGCAAATGAATAGCATGTAAGATAATTTAATCTAATGGATTTGTTAACCCATTGATGTCTTACCTATCTGCTGTAATAAATAGATAGTTCATAAATAACTAGTCAATTGTTTTTCTCTAAATTTACTTAGTATATTTTATTTTTCTAAGTGTTAAAATATCCCTCTTCTAGTTTTTGTTTATACTGTTAGTTTGCTTTGTTCGTACTTTATTCAAAGTCAGTTCAAAGGTACAAGCATACCTAGGAAATATTGAAGGTTCTGTTCCATATTACTACAATAAAGCAAATATCACAATAAATGAGTCACATGAATTTCTTGGTTTCCCAGTGTATATAAAAGTCATGTTGACAGTATACTGTAGTCTATTAAGTGTGCAATAATAGCATTATGTCTAAAAAAAGTATATACCTTAATTTTAAAATACTTTATTGCTAAAATAAATTGCTAACCGTCATCTGAGCCTTCAGTGAGTCATAGTATTTTTGCAATAGTAACATCAAATATCACTGATCACAGCTCACCATAGCAAATATAATCATAATGAAAATGTTTGAAATATTGAGAGAATTACTAAAATGTTACACAGATACACGAAGTGAGCAAATGCTATTTGAAAAATGGCTCTGATAGACTTGCTCAACACCACAAACCTTCAATTTATTAAAAAATGCAATATCTGTGAAGCATAATAAACTGAAGTACAGTCAGACGAAGTATGCCTGTAAATATCAGTGTAGCTCTGATGAATTTTCCTGAAAAACTAAACAGCTTCCACCAACACAGCAAAAGTCTTTTTCAATGTTGGTAACAGATGACAACATTTTCTATATTTGGAAAACAAGCTCTAGTTATTTCTTTAATACTGTGAAGAAAGCATCTGCTATTCTGAGTCAACACATACAAGTCTCCCTGGTATGCTGTGCCAACTCATGCTCTCTTCCATATACATGTTATCTTGACTAATAACATATCTTCAGAGATTTTGCATTTTGAAGAATTTTTAACATTAATCTAAAAGGAAAAATGAAAGACACAAGATTAACCACCATTACTCTCTTTTTATTGAAACTCTATGGTATCTGTACCATTTCTATTTAGAAAGTGTCTATACCCTGTTATCCCATAGTAGGGATAGTCTCTTACATTTGATAAATAATCTGTAATTATAATGTTAACTACAGTCTATTCCTGAGCAAGTTGATTGAATCAGAGATTCAAATTCAGTACAGGCAATTTGAATTGTTAAAAATGCCATTAACAGACTAGCTGATAGGTGATTTTCTCTCCTCATTAGAGTATGAGTTCCAAGGAGACAGACTTTTAAATTACTTTAATTGAAATTTTATCTTTTTAAATTTCATTTAGTCTACATGGATTTATTAAATATTTATTATAGTCTAAGCCCTGGTCTTGATGCTGGGAAATACAATAATTAATAACATAAGGATGTAGCCATTATGCTATTCTTAATCTATAATAAAATATTTGCAATTTATTTTGGTAAGAGCTTTAATATTCGTAAAGATGTGTGAAAACAGTGAAGATTAATAACCCCCTTATTTGGGAAGCCTTCAAAGAATAAGTGACAGTTGAACTAGGTCTTCAAATGTGAGTAGAATTCTGTCATTTTAAAGGGTAATTTGGGTGGCAAGTAGAGTGTGGTTAGAATATACTGTGAAAGTGCAATGTTAGGATAGTGCGGTCAGATTGTAATGGGTGTTGTGTCAGTTAATGTGGTTTTAGCTGCAAGAGACAAACACCATTTATTATCTCAATAAATAAAAGGTCTGCAACAGGGAGATCCATGGTTGGTTTAGTGCTCATCTGTGTAATCAAGGACCCAGAATCTTGCCATCTGTCCACTGTGCCACTTTGAGTGTGTTGATGATGTGTCTGCTCATGATTGTGAGATGGCTGCATCAGCTCCAAGCATCAGATGCTTATGTTGTAGTTATGAGTCTGAAATGATGTGAGAAGGGAAATAAGGTCTTTCCCTTTCTGTGTTCTTCCCTTTTTATCACAGAGCTCCATTTTTCTGTGGTTAGGAAGGTGGATTATTGAGCTGAAATTTTGGGGGTTTCATTATTTAATTTTGTCCTCAAACAACATATGATGTTCACTTTCAGTCTTTTCAAGACATTTTAGATGTGCTATATAAATTTTCAAAGATGAGCACCTTGATCCTCCTATCAGAACAAATGACCATAAATCTTCTCCTATCTAATAAATCAAAGAAATATCAGGTGTAAAACTGGTGTATAAGGTAAATAATTTAACAGTTAAATTAAGATTGAAAAAGATATATAATAATTTGCAAAGATTAATGGTCCAATATCTTTTAGTCTTTCAAGTATTTAGAAGAATAATTAATCAAAACGAGCTTGGTTGATAGTAATTCTGAGGAGGTGAGAGAATGTATTAAAATACGCTTCTCATTTTAAAATGTGGACTGAAAATTTGCCTTAATCTCCCCAGAGTTCATTGAGAATCAAAAATATTTGAAGAGATATTCTTTCATTTTAAGAAAGAATTTCATTAGAGCAGTAGAAAAGTTTGGAGTGCATATCCTGGATCAGAATATTTGAGAGATTTCTTCCAGCTAATAAAGAGATTGGATAAGACTGGCAAAGATCTCAAAGTCTAACTCTTGTCTAAGATGATAGGTTTTACTTTTCTCAAGAGAACTTTGGATTACTCCAGCTTTGTACATCTAGAAAACAAATAAAACAAGAATGATCCAACTGACAACTATCTGCAACACTCACTTCAGAGCAACATCAGAACAGCGGGGAGGATGGGGTAGGGATGGGGCATATATGCACTTGTTGAGACTTTTTATTTTGAATGGATGTTGAATTTTGTCAAAAGCTCTTTCTGCATCTATTGACATGATTGTATGATTTTTATTCTGCATTTTGTTAATAAGGTATAGGACATTGATTGATTTTTAGTTATTGAATCATCCTCGCTCCCCTGGGATAAATTCCACTGATCAAGGTATATGACCCTTTTAATTTATTATTGCATTCAGTTTGACAATATTTGTTTAGGAATTTACACCTATGTTCATCAGTGATATTGACTGGTAATTTTCTTTCTTTTGGTGCTGTCTTTACATGGTTCTGATATCAGAGTATTGCTGACCTCGTAGAATTAGTTCTGAAGCATTCCTTCCTCTTAATATTTTTGGAATAGTTTCAGAAGAATAGGTGTTAGTTCTTCTTTAAATGTTTGGCAGAATTCACCTATGAAGATATCTTGTCCTTGACTTCTATTTATTTGTCAATTTTTGATTACTGATTCAGTTTCATTACCAGTAATTGATCTGTTCATATTTTTCTATTTATTTCTGATTCCATCTTGGAAGATTGTACATTTCTAGGAATTTATCCATTTCTTCTAGTTTATCCAATTTGTTGGCACATAGTTTTTTATAATATACTCTTATGATCCTTTGTATTTCTTTGGTGTCAGTTTTAACATCTCCTCTTTCATTTCTGATTTCATTTATTTGGGCCTTCTTTCTTGTTTTTCCTTGATGAGCCTTGTTAAAGGTTTATCAATTTTGTTCATCTTTTCAAAGTACCAGCTCTTAATTTCATTTCTTTTTTTTTAGTCTTTATTTTATTTATTTTCACTCTGATCTTTATTATTTCCTTCCTTCTACTAACTTTGGGTTTTGTTTGTTCTTCCTTTTCTAGTTCCTTTTGTGTAAGGTTAGATTGTTTACTTGAGCTTTTCTTTTCTTTTCCTGAGGTAGGCCTGCATTTCTGTAAACTTTCTTCTTAGAACTGCTTTTGCTGCCTCCCATAGAGTTTGGAACCATGTGTTTCCATTTTTATTTTTCCCAAGGCACTTTTTTGATTTCCTCTTTGATTTATTCAATGACACATTTGTTGTTTAATAGCATGTTGTTTAGATTGCATGTATTTGTGTTTTTTTCCTGTTTTTTTGTTTCTTTTAGTTGATATTTATTCTCATGCCATTTTTGTTGGAAAAGATGCTCGATGTGATTTCAATCTTGTTAGTTTTATTGAGACTTGTTTTGTAGCCTACCATGTGAGCTATCCTGGAGAATGTTCTATGTGCACTTTAATGTGTATCCTCTGCTTATGGATGGGATGTTTTTTTTATATCTATTAAAGCATCTGAATATGTGATTGTTAAGGCCAGTGTTTTCTCATTGATTTTCTGTCTGAATGATCTATTAATGTAAGTAGGTTTCTTAATTTTTTTTTTGAGTAGCTTTATTTGAGATATAATTCACACACCCCAGAATTCACCCTTTTAAAGTGTGCATTTCAGTGGTTTTTAGTATATTCAAAGAGCTGTGCAACCATCACTATGATATAATTTTGGAATATTTTCATCAGCCGAAATAATTATCACCCTCCCATTCTCCCAACATCTCCAGCTTGGGCAGACACTAATCTACTTTCAGTGTCTATAGATCTGCTTATTGTGGATATTTTATACAAATGGAATCATACAAGACTTCTATTTCTGTGTCAGACTTATTTATTGTATTACTGTAAATTTCTCCTTTTATATTTGCTAATATTTGTTTTATGTATTTAGATGCTCCTATATTGGGTGCATATATATTTACAAGTGCTATATATATTTTTGGATTAATTACTTTATCACCGTGTAATGTCCTTCTTCTTCTCTTGTTGCAGTCTTTGTTTTAAAGTCTACTTTGTATGAAATAGGTATTGCTACCCTAGATTTCTTTGTATTTCTGTTTGCAGGAAATATGTTTTTCCAACCCATCCCTTCATTCTCTATCTGTGTATGTTTTTAAATCTAAAGTGTGTCTCTAGTAGTCACCACATACATGATTCTTGTTTTTGCTACCATTCAGCCACTGTATATCTTTTGATTGGAGCATTTAGTCCACTTAGCTTAAAGGAATTATTGATTGGTACGTACTTTTTCCCATTTTGTTGATTGTTTTCTCATTGTTTTTGTAGTTCTTCTCTTTTTTTTCTTCTTCATGTCTTGCTCTATTCCTTTTTGATTTGATGACTCTCTGTAATGTTATGTTTGGATTCTTTTCTCCTTTATTTGTGTGTATCCCTTATAAGTTTTTATTTTGTGGTTACCATGAGGTTCATATATAACAACCTATTTATATAGGTACCTATTTAAGTTGGTGATTTCTTAAGTTTGAATGCATTCTAACAGTGATATATTTTTACTGCACCCCCATGTTTTATGTTTGTGATGTCATATTTTACATATTTTTATTTTGTGTACCCATTAACTACTTATTGTATATATGATTAATTTTACTACTTTTCTCTCTTAACCTTCCTACTAGTCTTATAAGTGGTTGATGCTCTACTTTTATTGCATGTTTGTCTTTACCAGTGATGTTTTTCTTTCTTAATTTACCTACGTCTAGTCATGACCTTTTCTTTTCTGCTTAGAGAATTCCATTTAACATTTATTCTAAGGCCAGTTTTGTGTGATGGACTGTTTTAGCTTGTGCTTGTCTATAAAACAATTTCTCTCTCAATTCTGAATGATGACTCTTGCTGGGTACACTATTCTTGGTTACAGGTATTTTTCTTTCAGCACTTTGAATATATCACACCACTCCCTTCTGGTCTGTAAAGTTTCTGCTGAAAAGTTAGCCGACAGCCTTATGAGTGTTCCTTTGTATGTAACTAGTTGTTTTCTATCACTGCTTTTAAGATTCTCACTTTATCTTTAGCTTTTGACGTTTTGTTTATGAAGTATCTTGGTTTGAACCTCTTTGGATTCATCTTGTTTGGAACTCTATGTGCTCTTTGGACCTTGTTTGTTTCCCTCCCCAGGGTAGGGACATTTTCTGCTATTATGTCTTCAAATATGTTCTCTGCCTCTTTCTCTCTCTCTCTTCTCCTTCTAGGACCCTTATAATGATACATATTTTCCCAGAGGTCTCTTAAACCATACTATTTTCTTTAATTATTTTTAACCTTTTCTGTTATACTTAGTTTATTTCCACTACTCTGTATTCCAGATCACTGATACATTCTTCTGTATCATCTATCTACTGTCAATTTCTTCTAGTGTATTTTTTATTTCAATTGTTGTATTCTTCAGCTCTTATTTATTTATTTATTTATTTGTATTTTCTCTTTGTTGAAATTCTTACTGTGTTTATCTTTTCTTCTCCCAATTTTGGTGAGCATTATTATAATAATTACATTGAAGTCTTTATTGAATAAGTTGCTTATCACTGTTTATTTCTTTTTTTCTCAGATTTTCTCTTGTTAATTCATTTGGAACATATTAGTCTCCTCATTTTGCCTATTTCTCTAGGTTTATTTTTACATATTAGCTAGGTCTGTTACATCTCTTAATCTTAGAAAAGTGGCTTTATGTATGAGATATCCTATGGGGCTTAACAGCACACTCCCCTTTGGCCACCCAAGCTAGATGCTCCAGGGGCGTATTTTATGTGGGCTATGTGGGCTATTGAGGTGGGGTCAACTCTTGGTACATTGGTAGACAAGGCTTCCCTCTGGCCTGGCTTGTTGTGAGGCTCTGCCTCATGAGGTTGCTGTGAGTGTGCTGGTGGGCAAGGCAGGCACTTGGCACAGCTGAGGGCAATGCCTGGTGGCAAATGGGCTACAAGCTCACTGTTGAACGGGGCAAGCTCCTGCATAGCTGGCTGTGCAATCCTGGCAACTCATGACTGCTGTGGGCCCTTTGTTGTGTGGGGGCAAACGCTTAGCTCTAATAGGGTAGAAGAAGAATCCCAGAATGGTGCTTCTCAGCACTGTTGACAGTATGGTAAACCAAAATCTCCAAAATGGCTGCTGCCAGTGATTCCAACTGGAGAAGAGGGGAGTCCTATCTGCCTCCTAACTCTCTGGGAGGCTCTGCCAGTTCAGCAAGTGGGTCTGACCTATGCATCTTTCAAGCTACTGTCTCTGGACTGTGACTCAGAGCATATGAGATTTTGTGAGCACCCTTTAAGAGCAGAGTCTCTGTTTTCTATAGGTCTCCAGCTCTCCTGAACATAAGCCTAGCTAGTTTTTGAAGCCAGATATCTGGAACTCATCTTCCTAGTGCTGCAGGACCCCTGGGCTGGGGAATCCAAAGTGGGACTCAGACCTCTCACTTTTCAGAAAGGACTTCTGTGATTGTGACACCTTCCCATTTTGGGGTTGCCAACCTAGGGATGTGGGTCCTGACTAGACTGCATCTCTGCCTTTCCTACTCATCTTGTTATGGCTCTTTCTTTATATCTTTAGTTGTGGAAAATCTTTTATCTAATCTTCAGGTTGTTCTCATAGACAGTTCTCTGTAAGTAATTGTGATTGTGTTGTGCCCATGGGATGAGGTGAGTTCAGGGTCTTCCTATTCTACCATCTTGATCCTACCTCCTGAAATCCAAACACCTCAAGCAAATTCTCAAAGTCATTTTTGGCAACTTTGGCTTATGCCAGTTTCACAATAGCTACGATGTGTGAAGTTATATAACATTTTCATATTAAAAATCACTAGCCCAGTTGTTTGGGTAGTCTGTAGAAGAGATAGAAAATGGAATATACTGGAGATGATACTTTAAAGGTAGCTCTAAAGTCACATCATGAATTATCTTCAGTGCATGTTATGAAGTATGTAATATTTTGGGGGTGAAGGGAAATACAAACATTTAGATACAGGGAATGGAATAGACAAATCTGTTATTATGAAGCTAATTGTTGTAAATGACAGGTATTTCAATACTATTGAACTTTTCTTTCTTTGAAAGCCATAATAATTATTGCATTTGTAATTTGATGGTTTTTGCCTTGGGATCTTTCATTCCTTCTATTTTATATTTTACTGATATTAAAATAATTTGTTATTTAAACAGTAATTTATTTCCTTCATATTATTTAGCAAAATAGAATGCAAGGTTTTCAAAAGTAATGGCCACATTTTATATTTCCATATATCTTCCTTTTTGCCCAGCACAGCGACTTCTTATAACCTGTCTTCAAATAAGTTTATTAATTTAGTTCATTTTGTTTGTAGACTTTGAATAGCTTTTTGAAATAAATACTTTTGTAAACATGTTAATTAATGATAATTTTAAGGGTAAAAATGTGTTTTCCTGAACAAGTATATTGACTGGCATTTAGGAAAAATTTTCAAATATCTATGCATCAAACCTACTTGTTTTATAAGCTTAAATATAAAATTAATAAAAGTTATAAATAGTTATATAAATAGACAAAGAGAAGGCCTTTAATAAAATCCAACATTCATTGGTAATTAAAACAAAATAAAAACTATCGACAAATTTGGAACAGAGGGGAATTTCTTCACAGTGACAAAGAACATTGGCAAAAAAAAAAGTCTACAACATTATGCTTAACTTCATGGTAATAAACTAGATGCTTTTCCCCTAAAAGTGTTAGCTAATGCAATCAGACAACAAAAAGAAAAAAAATACAGATCAGAAAGGATGATAAAAAAAAAAAAACTATTTTTGTTCACATATGGCATGCTCATCATCTATTTAGAAAAAATGTTAAAACTTCCGAAAAAGTAAGGTATTGTAGCAAGTTTGCAAAATACACAAAAGTACCAGCAATGAGCAATTGGAATTTGAAATTAAAAACCCAACACTGTTTATATTAGGACCAAAAGAAGGAGAATACTTAGGTATAAATCTAACAATATATGTACGAGATCTACATGAAAACTTTAATGAAAGAAATCAAAGAATATCTAAACAAATGGAGAGACACTGCATGTTCATGAGAAGGAAGACTCAGTATTGGTAAGATTTCAGTTTTTCCCAAATTTATCCAGAGTCAACACAATCCCATTCAAAACTCCAACAAATTATTCTGTGGATTTTGAAAATCTTATTCTAAAGTTTATATTGAAAAGCAAAAACCCAGAAGAGCCAACATAATATTGAAGAAGAGTAAAGTAGAAGGACCACACTACTTTAAGACTGGCCATGGAGATACATGAATCAATACAGGGTGGTACTGGCAAATAAACAAACAACTAGATCAATATAATAGAATAGAGAGACCAGATGTAGATTCATACAAATGCAGTCAACTGATCATTAGCAAAGGAGCAAAGGCAGTGGAATGGAGAACAAAAGTCTTTTCAACAAATGGTATTGGAACAAATGGACATCCACATGCAAATAAATGAATCTAGACATAAAACCTTCCTCCCACAAATAACTCAAAATGGATCATAGACCTAAACACAAAAGGCAGAACTATAAGCTCTGGAAAACAACCCAGGTGAAAATCTAGGTGACCTTTGGTTGTCTATGACTTTTTAGATACAACAACAAATGCTGTTTATGAAAGAAAATTGATAAGTTGAACAACACTAAAATTAGAAACTTCTGCTCTGTGAAAAACACTATTAAGGAAATGAAGACTGAGAAAATATTTGAAAATAACATTTCAGGTAAAGGATGGATATCCAAAATATACAAAAAATTCTAAAAGCTCAACAATAAGAAAACAAACAATTTAAAAATGGGCCAAAGATCTGGACACCTCACTATAAAAGATATATACTGAATAAGCAAATGAAAAGGTACTCAGCGTCATTGATCAATACAGAACGGTAAACAAAACAACAATGAGATAACTGCTACAGCAGGCAGGTAGCTAGGTATGAGCAGAGAAATGTGGGCAGAGGCCAGGTGGCCAGGTGTGATTATAAATCACAAGTCTTATAAACAGCGGGGGGGGGGGGTCCATGGACAGACAAAAAAATGCAGGAACCTCCAGACTGACAGGAAACCACACTTTTTGGGCGAACCTGTTGCTCATTATGCTCTCATTACAATAATATTAGCCTTACAGATAAGAAGTACTCATCATTCACCAATGCCATGACACTTCTGATCTAAGCTAAATAACGACAAAAATTCCTCCTCCCCCCGTCTGCCCACTCTCAGTCTGAGAGAGTATTCGTGCTTAAATAAATTCTCACTTTACTTTCTTAACCTCCCTGCTTTGTCTCTGAATTCCTTTGATATGTGGCAAGAACCTCAAATTCACCAGGAACAATACTACCATGCACCTGTTAGGATGACTAAACTGCAGAACACTGACAATACAAAATGCCAGAGGGGATGCAGAGCAACAGAACTTACTCATTGTTAAAAGCAATGCAAAATGATACATCTGGTTAGGAGAAATGTTTGGTAGCTTCATACAAAGGTAAACATAGTCTTCTCATATAACCCAGAAACTGTATTTCTAGGTGTTTACCCAAATTAATTGGAAAAATGTATCCATACAAAAAACTGGCAAAAGATTGTTTATAGCAGCTTTATTCATTGCCAGTGAATTGGAAGCAACAAAGATATTCTTCCATAGATGAATTGATAAATAAACTATGGTACATCCATATACTGGAAGATTATTCATTGCTAAAATGAAATATATCCATATGTATAGTTGATACACTTTGTTATAAAGCAGAAACTACCACACCATTTTAAAGCTATTATACTCCAATAAAGATGTTAAAAAAAAAAAAAAGACATGGAGGAAACTTACATGTATATTGCTAAATGAAAGAAGCAAATCTGGAAAGGCTACATACTGTATAATTTCAATTACATGGCATTCTGTAAAAGGAAAAACTGTGACAATAGTAAAAATGTTAGTTTCCGGAGGCTTAGGGGGGAGAAAAGAATAGGTGGAGCACAGGGGATTTTAGGGCAGTGAAACCACCCTATATGATACTATAATGATAGATATATGACATTATGCATTTGTCAAAACCCATAGACCTGTACAACATAGAGTGTACCTTAATATAAACTATGAACATAACTTAGAAACAATATATACATATTGATTCATCAGTTGTAACAAATGTACCATATAGATGCAAATTTTAATCATGGGGAAACTTGGGTGGGGCTGTTGGTGGGGGATATATGTACTATATGGAAACGTTTTGTACTTACTTTCTTTTTATTTTCCTGTAGACCTAAAACTACTCTAAGAAGTAAAGTCTATTGTTATTTTTTTTTAATCACTAATGTTACTAGAAACGATGTTATTGGTATAGGCGCTAATCTGAAATGATTAATGTGAAGCATTTCATCATTTCTGTCAAGTTCACCCTTCACTTTAGATTGCTGGTACAAACGCATGATTAACTTAATGTCTTTGATATTCATCAGTGCCACATTATTCAGTTCATGTGCTTTATTTATTACATTGGAGATTTTCTCTGTTTATGATGTCTTCACCTTTTATGTTTTAATGATAATTATTTTCTAATATAGGTATCTAATAATAAGCTAAATAATTTAAATGCTACAGTTATATATCTCTTGGGACTCACTTTCCTTTCAGTTCCTTAGATACCTATTCTTTTTTTCACATGTTTATTAAACTTTACATTCAAAAACTTCACACAAACTTTAAAATATATTATTTGAAGTAGTATTTTCTCTCTTCCTCCCTGTTTATCTCCATCTATCCATGTACCTAAGCATAGATTTTTCATTCAAAATAATTTAATATCATCAGTAATACCATTAATAATGATTTGCTCCATGATATCACTTTAAGGAAGTGATTATTGTCATTAATTCATAAGGAAACTGCCAGACCCAAAATCTTGAAATCTTAAAAAGTTTAAGGTAAATCTATGGTGTTTTGCCAAGTGAATTTAAATTGTGTTTTATGGGGCTTTACAGGAAAATGTGAGAGTGTGTAACAATATGTAACTGAAAAGTGTGCAACTTTTCTATTATGAATAATATTACCTAGTTGAAGAATGAAGTACCATGTATTATGAGCTCTTGAATTTTGGGGTTTGTCATATTATTTTATGTCTAGATGGTTTGAAGACTTAGTTCTTATTTGCTCTTCCCAAACAATACAGGAAATAACATTTGCTCCAAAAATATTATCTTAAACTTCTCAGAGTTGATTTGTACTTGACTCTTCAGGACAAAAGTGTTCAACAAAATTATCTTCCCAAACCAAATGAATGAAAAGGTATTTTTCATTAAAAAGTTTGAAACTATATTTCTAATAATTATTTTATCTTTATCTTGGACTTTTAAAGGGGGGACAAGGCTATTTTCTGTTTGTTTCTGAACACTAAGTGCTGAATTAGAAAGAATTTAAGTAAGTTACAGGCACACTTAATGAAGGAAGCACCTAATTAACACAAAACCCAGACAACTATGAGCCAAGTCTTTCAAGGATGATTCTCTGCATACCACACTGTGTTATTAGGATGTTTCCCATTCCTTTTTATTAGTGTCTTCATTTCTTATTCTTTTAATCTGCCTTTTTTCCCCCTCTGTGACCGTGGTTTAATATTAGTGTTTTAAATTTTGTCTTGTGAGAAAGTAAACAGATATGGAAACTTTTAAAATGTTCATATCCTTAAAATCTCTGTGATTTTTTTGTAGATAATACAAAATAGACAAAAAAAAGAGGGTTGACTTTTTTCATGTAATACTTCATTTCATGTGATGTTAAGTATGTATTTCCCTCTTATAGTCCTAATTTCCAATTCCACATTGAATATGAATAAATATGAATAAAAGGCCTTGTAGGTACAGTGTTTAAGATTACTAAAGAAATGCAGTCATTAATTCAATTTAATATCAGCACTGCTATTTTCAAATAACTTAGGTCTATGTGGGAAAATATGTAAATATGAAAATGGGTAAAATACTGTTGAAATGAAAAGTGATAATTTGTATTTAATGAAAAATGTAATTGTTATCTTTGTGGGTGAACTTCAAGTCTTTATGGAAGAGAAGACATAAGCTACTTTACTGGGTTGCTGCTTACCTATTTAAGAAATCAGAAAAGCATGCCAAATCAGATATGTCACAAGCTCGTCTACTTCCATAGTGATGACTTCAACTTTGATATAGTCTTGAAAAAATTGTTCTGAGTATCTTTCAAAGTCATTTTTAAGATTCTTAAACAAAATAGTTCAATTTTTAAAACAGATGTATAAATATGATTATCAAATATAGATTTCTAAAAAGTAATGTACACTGGTGGATTTGTGAAATGTAACAACTTTGAGCAAGTATTATATGAATAAAAAAGAAATATAATAAATCAAAAGAAATTAAAAGATACAAGGTAAAGTATTTCACTTTTTAAAAATTAACTGAACGCTATATAGAGAATTTGATTGTAATGATGGAAATAAATAGTAATTTAATTAGTTTTTAAGTAACGACACACTATATTTTATTTAATCAGGAATGCTGCTATTCATTTAAAATTTTATGTTTAATTAATATCACTCTTTTCTCATTACATTTAGAAAATTTTTATCATCAATGAAAAGTTTGGAAATGGGAATGAATGTGAATATTTTAGTCAATGCTTCAAAAGAAAATGTCTTATTCATAGGAATTTCAGTTTATAGTAATGGAAATTACAGGGACTAGGCATCTTGCAGGAATCATAATTAGGCATCAATCTGTGAAAACATGCTCCAAGTGCCTGTCCTGACAGAGATATACCACACACTTTTATTTTTAGAGTAGTCAGATTAAGATCGAGAACTAATTATTTCCTGGCAAGATACTCAAAAACTCAAAAACACACATGCACACACACATACATGCACACATGTACAATACACATATGTATGTATATATAATTATAGTCCATTTTTATGCTTTCTTGTTAGTGTTTGTGTACAAAATATGGGTTTATGATAGTTTAGGCCTGACGTAAGAGAATGAGAGCTGCTGATTCCTACCTGCCCAGTCATTTCTCTTCATAATGGTGCTTTAAATGCTGTATAAGTTATGGTTATGAAAATGAGAAGTACCACTTTTGACTGATATAATGTTACTTGCTTTCATTACACAATTTGCTCTATTCTTTTACTCCGTGATTTAAGCTTACCATTTTTTTTTACAGAGTTTCACTTTCTTACTATTTTATTGCATAAAACTTAAATTGAAAATTCTCATTTTCCAGAAAACTGTCCCCCCATTCACCGAAACTCCTAGCACCAATTCCTCTCCATCCATCTCCTCTATTGTGTGATGTAGAGTTTTACTGTAAAGTTTTTTTTAATATATCAACATTTGAACTTCTATTATTTTTATTTTTTTATTATTATTATTATTATTTTTCCGGTACGCGGGCCTCTCACTGTTGTGGCCTCTCCTGTTGCGGAGCACAGGCTCCGGACGCGCAGGCTCAGCGGCCATGGCTCATGGGCCCAGCCGCTCCGCGGCATGTGGGATCTTCCCAGACCGGGACACGAACCCCTGTCCCCTGCATCGGCAGGCGGACTCTTAACCACTGCACCACCAGGGAAGCCCTCTATTATTTTTAAAATCCAATGTCTTTCCACTGCAAAACCACTGCTGGATTTAATACCAACTACTCAAGGTGAATTCAGGCAGATCAATCCTGACAATAATATACAAAGACGTGGGACATCAGATTGTGGACGGGAAAGATATCCTGGTGAGAACCCTAGTTTGGAATACTGGGTTTTGCACCTGGTTGACCAATTAACTCTGTGAGAAACCCCCAGTCCCATCTGTGTCTCAAGTGCAGTAAAATGAAGAGCTTAATTCATGATCCTTCAAAATATGATATTTTTCCTTGTTAAAAATATAATACATGTGTGTTGGAAAATATGAAGAGGCATCAGAATAAATAATCTAGAATCTAAACAGCCAGACAGAATAAATGTTATCTTTTTGGTCATTTGTATTTGAAAAATATGATAATTATCCCAACACAATTTTTAATGCAGCACCTTTTAAAATTAATAATTGAATACCATCAGTATATTTTTGAACACATTGTTTTAATGGTTGTAGATTATCCCATTATATGCTAGTGACATAGTTTATCCATAAATTTCCTCATATATTTTTTTATATTAATAATACTCAGATGAGAAAAATTATTCTTAAATCCCTGTGTATGAGGTCATTTTCTTAGGTTAAAGTACTAGATGTGTTCCTTAATATATATGGCTAAATTTCTTTTGATGAAAAAACAAACTAAATAACAGAATATGGTGATGTCAATCTGAATGTACAATTCCAAACATAGAACATTATTTTCATCTTAACATTTTATATAATTTGACAAATTTAAAATGGCTTGTCCTTATTCTTTCTATTTTATTATTTTTAATTACTAACAAGTGATAGGTTGAATAAAATTTCAGATATCTTTAGCTATTTTATTACTTTTCCAGTTAATTGTTCTTAGTCATTGCCTAATTACTCTTTGGAATTGTTTATATTTTAATTCCTCCTTAAAAATTATGCTTTATAACTAAGATATTAACAAATTTGAATAATTTATTAGAACATTTTTCTTATTTCCTTTCACTATTTTTATGCTATTCTTGACATACATAGTTTTAAATTTATATTGTCAAGTCTATTGTGTTTGGCTCTTACACAGATGATATATGTCTTTGTAAAACTCTGTGTAAAATTTTCAACTCTAAAAATATAAACCTCTCTGTATCCTTCAACTTTTCTAAAGTACTTAGCATTTAATATACATATTTAAAATTCATGAGAAATGTTAACTTTTTGGTTTGGTTTTCTAGTGTTTGAATGTTTTATTCTAAATAAAACAAATAACAACAGCTCGGTGAGTGGTGTGGTTACCTACTTGAAAATGATAGAAAGTCATCACTATTTTAAATAATGAGTGGTTATGTGACTGGAGTAAGAAGAAGTCTGTTTTATTAAAACACAACAAAACAGCATAGACCTTCTTCCCCGACCTTTCACTGATGGAAAGCACAAGAAGAATGAAATGATCAGATCATTTTACTCTCAGACTCTTTTGTATAGAGATGCAAATCTAGCTCTTGAGCAATATCCTAGGAAAAACTTACTGAAAACAGAGTTAATTAAAATAACTTTCTATACTTGGCCTGTAATATTCATCTAATATTAGACTCAAAAACAAATTAAGTTTGTCTCTTACATTTTGGGGACTTGGGCCAGAGTACACATGGAGACTCACCATACATATAAATAGCTTCAAATGTAAACTAAGCCATCAAACTTTAAAAAAATATATCAATATATCTTATTTTTATATCTTGAAAAATATTCTTCATGATGACCTGGAAGAACAGGTTCAAAATTAGAATTTTCTATTCCTTATATATCTATGGACAAACACCACAGCCAAGGGAGAACTGGACACTGCCTTCAGGTTCCTAGCCCATAAACCTCTCCTCTTTTGCCATCCCATAGGTTCATGTGGACAACACAGCCAAAGCACATGCTCTTCTCATCCCTAACCCCTTTCAGCTAGCCACTCTTTAACTACTCTTCAAGGCCTCAGGTACACAGACTAGTAGTGTGTCTGCTTTTGGAAAGAAGGTACTAGGGAAGAGGCCAGCACAGAAACCAGAATGAGACTCAGGGGCTTGTAATTACTAGGTAGCTGGAGCATGGTTTAGAATGAAGGGGCTTATGCTCTAGACGGGAAGCTCTCCTTGGCCCTGTAAGTCCTGACCTCATGGAAAGGGGTTCAGCCACAGATGGTTAAGTGCAGGACTCCTTAAAGTTCAAGATGCTCTTAAGTGAAGGTCCCTGTGCTTTGTAATGTCTTACCTGGGCTTAAGGTCTTAGCTCATCTTTTGAGAAGAGGCAAACTAGAAGGGGAGAGAGGAAAGGCATGAGGGGGAAAAAACACTAGAAAACTTTTAAAATTACTTTCCCTTTTATTGTTTGTTTTGGAGTTATTGTGGTTTAAATGACACTTCTCTTAGAACTAAATGCTGGAAATATATTTAAGACAAACACATGCATTAAGTGCTTTATAAACATGACTGATGTTACTACACAGCAGTAATATCCATCTTCAAACACTTTACAGCACTATCCCACTGATTAGCTTCCATTTTAAATAGTGACTTACATTCATTAGGGTTCTATTATTCCAGTATTATGGTTTCATGCATAACAGCTTCAAAGCAACAATTTTGGCAATATAAGGAATGGAATGTTTCAACAAGCAATCATTTTTGTTCTTGCTGGTTTCCATGTGATAAACTCTGTGAATATATTCAGAGATCTTTGAAAATGACAAGTCTGTAATTTGGTAATTTGGTCTATAATACAAATTGTAAAGCAAGCACGAAGGATGATGTATCTCCTATTTACTTTCTTGATTTACAAATTACTTGTATCCTGTTATGTTAATTGGAGCTGATATTTTAACTAGTTTTCATAATATAGAAAAGAAAACAATGGTAAAACAAATGTGGGACATCCATATAATAGATATTACTCAGCCATAAAAAAATGAAATGCTGATATGTGTAAAAAACATAGATGGATGTCAAAAACATTGTGTTGAGGAAAAAAAAAAAGCTGACTACAACTGGGTGAATATGGCATGATTCCATTGATATGAAATTCTAGAAAAATCCAACGTTATTGGAAAGAAGATGACAAGGCTCCATCTACCAGTGCACTGGAAATACCGTTGAACCGGCCGCACCCACCAGTGGACAAGCACTAGCTTAGGGCCCACCCAGGGTCATGCAGCCAGAGACCTCAGGTCCCAGCTCTACCCACCAGTGATCCAGCACTAGTCTTGGGACCACCTGGGACCATGTCCCATCCACTAGTGGGCAAACACCAGCATGGGAAACACAGGCCCCAGAGTGCTCAGGACCTGACTCTACCCACCAGTGGGCAGATAACAGCCCCAGAACCCTCTATACCCCAAATGTGCTGACCAGTGGGCCAACACCAGCTCCAGGACCACAAGAGCCCAGCCCGCTGTGTCAGGACCTGGAATCCAGTTCCACTCACCAACAGACTAACACTAGCTATAGAAACAGTGAACCCTGCAGCCAGATATGTCAGGAACCAGCACCCCACCAGAAGGCTGACAGTAGATCCAAGACCCTGAACACACAACCACTCACTCTGCAACCTGGCTCTACCCACCACTGAGTCAGCACTAGCCTTGGGATTCCCTGAGCTGTGGCCCCACCCACCAGTAAGCTGACACCAGCTCTGGGACACACTGAATCTCTCAGTCAGCAACCCCGGTACTGGGCCACACTCAATACCTTTTGGACATACGAGACCCTGCAGCTAGCATGTCAGGAAATGGCTCTGATTATTGGCCGGCAGACACTAAATCAGAGATTTCTGGCCCCACAGTCAGTCACCCTGTGACCCAGCTCTGCCCACCAGAGGGCCTAAAGCACTACCATCAGTACATTCTAGGGCTCTGCAGCTAGTCACCTAGTGATGTGGTGCTGCCCATCAGCAGCTGGCAGCCTCTATATAAGGCAGAACATGGCAACCAGCTGGACGGAGGGTTAGCCACACCTACAAGTTGGCTCACAGTAGTCAGCCTGCCACAACGGAAGGGCCCACACAGTCCACACAGGGGGGCACCCCTAGAGCATATTGTTCTGGTGACCAGAGGCGAATATGCTGTCAACACAAGTAAGATGTCTGTCACCCACAAAAGACCACTATTCAAAGATTGGGAAATGTAACCAACTTTCCAGATACACAGAAATAAAAACAGCAAATTAGGCAAAATGATGCAAAAGAGGAATATGTTTCAAATGGAGGAACAAGATAAAATCCAAGTTGAAGAACTAAGTGAAGTAGAGATAAGCAATCTACTCAATAAAGAGTTCAAGTTAATGATCATAAAGATGCTCAAGGAGCTCAGGAGAAGAATGGACAAACATAGTGAGAAATTTAGCACAAAATTAGAAAATATAAAGCATAACCAAACAGAGGTAAAAATACAGTAACTGAAATGAGAAATACAGTAGAAGAAATGAACAGTAGATTAGATGATACAGGATTAGATAGAGTAGTGGAAATTACTGAAGCTGAACAGAAACTAGAAAAATAACTTTAAAAAAAAGAAATGAAGACAGTTTAAAACAACTCTGTGACAATATTAAGCTAACATTCACATTATAGAAAGTTCCAGAAAGAGAATAGAGAGAGTAAGGGTCAGAGAACAAACTTGAAGACATAATTGCTGAAAATTTCCCTACCCTGGGAAAGGAAACAGACATCCATGTTCAGAAAGCACAGAGAGTCCCAAACAGGATCAACCCAAAGAGGACCACAGCAAGGCACATTGTAATTAAAATATCAAAATTTAAAGATGAAGAGAGAATATTGAAAGCAGCAAGGGACATACAAGTTATATACAAGGGAACTCCCATTAGGCAATCAGCTAACTTTTCAGCAGAAATTCTGCAGGCCAGAGGCAGAGGCACAATATATTTAGTGTGATGAAAAGGAAAATCCTACAACCAACAATACTCTACCCAGCAAGGCAATCATTCAAATTTGAAGGAGATATCAACAGTTTTACAGACAAGCAAAAGCTAAAAAAGTTCAGCCCTACAAAAAGAGTTTTACAAGAAATGTTAAGGGGACTTCTCTAAGTGGAAAAAACGGCCATAATTAAAAATATAAAAATCACGAAAGGAAAAATATCATTGGTAAAAAGCAAATATACAATAAAGGTAGTAAGTTAACCACTTTTAAATCTAGAATGAAGGTTAAAAGACAAAAGTAATAAAATCATTTACATTTACAATAAGTAAATAAGAGATACACAGAGCAAAAGAATGTAAAACACGATGTCTGAAAGAGTAAATGTGTGTGTGGGAAGTAAAAATGCAGGGTGGTTAAAATGCATTCAAACTCAAGAGATCAGCAACTTAAAATTATCACACATATATGTACATTGTTTTATATATATATACATATATATATATATATACCTCAGGGTAGCCACAAATCAAAAATCTATAACAGATATACACACACAAAACAGAAAGGAATCCAAACATAACACTAAAGATAATCATCAAATCACCAAGGAGGAGAGCAAAAGAAAAACAAAAGCTACAAAAAAAAAATCTCAAAACAACTAACAAAATGGCAATAAGTAGATAACAATCAATAATTGCCTTAAATGTAAATGGAACCAATGGTCCAATCAAAAGATATAAAATGGTTGGATGAATGCAGAAACCTATATATGCTGCCTACCAAAGCTAAAAACACACACAAACTAAAAGTCAGTGGATAGGACCATGTATTCCATGCTAACAGAAATCAAAAGAAAGCTGGGGTAGCAATACACATATCAGATGAAATAAACTTTAAACTTTAAAACAAAGACTCTTACAAGAGACGAGGAAGGACATTACTTAATGATCAAGGGATCAATCCAAGAAGAAGATATAACAATTGTAAGTATACATGCACCCAATGTAGGAGCACCTAAATACATAAAGTAAATATTAACAGATATAAAGAGAGAATTTGACAGTAACACAATAATAATAGGGGACTTTAACGCCCCATTTACCTCAATGAACAGCTCATCCCAACAGAAAATCAATAAGGAAGCACTGGCCACAAACGACACATTAGACTGTACAGACTATGTATGTGTGTGTGTATATATATATATATATATATATATATGTATGTATTTAGATGGAGAGAAAGAGAGAGATAGAAAGATCCAGATTTCTCATATCTAGTACTGAAGACTAGAAGATGGCATAATAATGCTTTCAAACATTTGAAAAAAATAGAACTAGAATATAAAAAACATCATCAGCTAAGGCGTTCAAATACACAGACAGAAGAAAGGCACTTTAGACAGTCTAGGATTCAGAAAGTATGGAGCTCATATATCCTTTCTTTAAAAAATTATTCATGAATGCACTCTGAAATCCATTTTCTTAACCTTTATTTTATACTAGCTCTCAGTTGAGCTCATATTATGTCCCTCTTGATGCTAAAGGAACAAAAATATTCTTTGTGGTTTCTGCTCCAAGAACACCCCGTTAGTTTAATGCCATCTTTTTCTTTGTGCATCAGAGGATCAGTCTCCTAGAGATGGCTGGTTCTGAGGTGAACAGAGTTAATTCTTACCTTGGAGGAAGAGATCAAAATGTAGTAGAAAGAAATAATACCACCTTACACCACAGGCCCTTTTCACTGCTGCCATGCTGTGTGCTCATATACATGAATAAAAACTTACTAACTGAGAAAAACAAAAGGGTTTAAAAGAATTTCTTTCACTGCATGAGAATAAGGAAAAATGGAAAATGAGGAGTGTGAGAAAACAGTGGGTGGCAGTTATCACCCTGCACATAGTTGTTGAAATCAATTATGAATAATGTTCCTTGATAAAAGATTTTTCAAAAATGCACAGGGCTCTCAAATAATGATTATGACTTCATAACCACGAATGTTCTTTTATGTTAAATGTAACATGTTACATGCCCATAGAATTGACTTTGGTTGCATAGAGGATTCTGCAGTAGCTTCCATTTAAAAGGATATGCAAAAGCGAGGACTCATAGAATAAGATGATATATATTTGTAATGAGCAGTGCAAAGAGGACTAAAACTTCAAGAGAAAAGAGATTAAACTTTTCAATAGTCCTAAAGATGATAACAAATTATGTACAAAAGCAAAAACAAACAATCAAGTAACAGCTCTTTTAGTGATTTGTTATTAAACAAATGACAAAATGAAAACATTGAACCAATATTTGAGGTAAATGGTGCAATGTTAAAGGTTAAGAACCCTTAATTTCCTCAACAAAAGTTTTGCTTTTGTCACATTCATGAAAAAAAAATACCCATTAGTTTGCCACAGGTCAAATAAACCTCCATAAGAGGAATTTCTCAGCATATAAGGAAATGTCTTCTCAACTTTTAGAGGATTTAAGCACATTCAAACTACTTGCCTGAGTTATAGGGCAGAGAACTGAATAAACTATTTGGTTGAACTGAATTACCTCTAATTGTCTTTCAAACAATTAGATTAAAATATCTTCTAAAGATAAAAATCTCATCTACTTTTTTCTTCCCTTAAATCAAAGGCTATTAAGAAATACAAATATTTATTGGTATTCGTGTGGGACTCAATGAAGGAAACATTTGGTTCTTAAGTAATGTCAGTGAATAAAATAAAAATACTTCAAACTGCTGACACTTTTTTTCCTAGCTCATAAGAACCAATATGACAGAAGATATCCTACTATTTTCCAGGGAAATTATAACTAAAGTATATCATTACTGTCATCTGATGCACTTATAGGAGATACATGTATCTCTGGGGAATTACACTTGGTGGAACCAGATTGAAATGAGTGTGACTAGTGTTTATAAATGGGCTTGATCTGCTAGACATATGGAAGAAAATCATATTTGATTCATTCCAAAATGTATCAAATATAATGTGAATGACAACTAAACTTCCTTAAGGAAAAAGCCATCTGTGTAATTGTAGACCTATTTCCAGTGGAAAAAAATGATGGCAAACTATTTCCGTCATCATGCTTGCAACCACCCTGAGTTAGTATCCACATTTATTTATTGTGTTAGTTTTTAAATGTCCCCCCCTCTCTTATTTTTACCAAGGTATTGCTTCTGCTCTCCCCTCTTGCGAATACAATGTACACTTTTTATAATTCTGGACATAAAGAGTATAATTTTTTGTAATGGTTCTATTGTAAACAATATACTCCAATGTATATGTTTGAATCTATGTCCTTTGTGCAACTTAACGTCATTTTCCTTAAATCATATTTAAATCATCACAATAAACCAAAAGCTGCAATTAAAAAAGAGATATTCCATATTCAATAAGTCTGCTCATTTCCAAAATGAAAGGAATTTAGGTTTCTAGATGAACATAGGAAACCAATATATGCACATTTTTATTTTTACATTTTTAAAGTAAGTGTAGCATGTGCTATTTAAAGTTCCCATTTTTATACATATTTAAAGTTTATAGGCAATTCATTATTTTAGACCAGAACACACAGATGCCAAATTTTCCCTAAACATTTAGAATAACTACAAACAGCCATTAATGCAGCTTAATCCTTTGAACTGATCATACCACTGAAAACAACTGAGAAAGCTGAACGAAAATTTTTAAAAACTGGAAAACATGAGATCACGAAGACAGAGCTGCATTATGGAAAACGTAAAAAAAGGAAAATGCGATGAGCTGAGTCCAATATTTTGAGCTACCTTCTCCCAAAAGATGTTATGTCCACATAGTTGACTGAGAAATAAGCAGAGATTTCAATAGTCTCTCCAGCCGAGATAAATCAAAATTTCAGTACAAAACCCTCTAAGGATATGGGGGAATGGAAACCCTCCAGAAAGCCTATACACAAGAAGTTAGAGTGAAACCTATATGAACCAGCCTTCATAAAAGTGAAAACCAGTCTTTGAATCAGATTGATCCCTGACTGGATTAATGTGAAATAGGGTTGCTAGTTCTCTCAGGTAAATACTTGCCAAAAGCAAATAAATTCTTTCTGAGGAAAGTTATATCAGCCTTAGCCTTAGATTATCTCTATAATATTTAACATTTAATTTTGAGTACTCAAAAATAGTCAGATATATGATCAGACAAGCTGATATAACTACAAAGCAAAGAAAAAATAGAAGTGAAAACAGATATACATAAGATCTGGAAAAGAAGATTGGTGGGCAGTGGTAATATCCAGGTATAAATCCAACTACCTACAATATTTCTTTCATTTTTACCTGAACATATTTATAAACCATTGCAATAATACACACAAAAATAGCTTTCCTATTTCCTCACTCTATTCAAAAGCATAAAGATTTGAATGCAACAACACTGTATTTTTTTCTGTTGCTGCTATAGCAAATTACCACAAGCTTAGTGGCTTAAAACAACACAGGCCTGACATAGAATTTTACTGGACTAAGATCAAGGTGTCAGCATGGCTGTGTGACTTTCTGGAAACAGTGGAAAAAATCTCTTTCTTTGTATTTTTCAGCTTTATAGGCTGCCACATACCTTGGCTTGTGGCCAATCTTGATCTTCAAAGCCAGCAAAAGAGAGTGAAATCTTTTTCACATCACAACTCCCTGACACTTTTCTTCTGCCTCTTCTTCATCCATTTTTAAGGAATGTCATTAGATTGGACGCACCCAAATAACCTTGGATAATCTTCCCCATTTACAAAAATGAGTTGATTAGCCAACTAATTGCCTCTGAAACCTTAATTTCTTGTTGCCAAGTAAGGTAACGTATTTATAGTTTATGGGGAATAAGACATGGACATTTCTTGGTGGGGAGGGGGCATTATTATTCTTCCTCCCATAGACACCAGTATAAATTTTCTTTTTGTATTATCCATTTTTTATACTAATTAAATCTGAATGTTCTGTATATATTTTTGTATCATTTGGGAAACACCATATAGAAAAATCAAGACATCATGATGATTGTTGATATTGAAGCTGAATGTTGAGACAGTCAAAAATGATGGGCTATGATTTAATGATGTCGTTTCTCTCAATACATTTTCTTCAGCTTCTCACACAGGTGACTCATCCCTGTTCATTCATACCCCATCCCCATTCATGATGATTCATGGGTTAGTGACCTGAAGAATAATGTATCATGCTGTGCTGAGAGATGACCCTGAATGTTCTGACCTCTCTCTTTGTCAGATATGCATGACTTTGAGAGTGGTTTAAGGCAACCCACTTCCTCTACTATTTTATTCTTTGACTACTGTGAGAAAAGATCTCTTAAACTCAACACATATATTAGGTAAGATACTTCCAGGCATTGAAATTTAGGTAACTTTGTTTAAAATCCCTATTCCATGCTCCTGAGAAATCTAAAAACCTACCAAAATTTGGACCAGATGCAAGGTTGTTTGTGTCCTTAGTCATCTCTCCCTCTGGGTTCCTATAGGGTTGGCCAAAAAGTTCGTTTGGGTTTTTCCATAAGATGTTGCAGAAAACCCCGAACGACTTTTTGGCCAACCCAGTATTTCTTCATCTCTTGTCTCTGGCGTATTTGCAGTAAATATAAAAGAGAAATTTTTCCACCTTTGTTTTTATGAGATAAACAAACAAACAAATAAGGCCCCATCACAGGAAAAAATGAATGAGTTAGAAAAAAAAAACTATTGTGTTCATGCAAGCATGTGTGTGTGTGTGTGTGTGATAGAAAGAATGCAGGTTTTATTTTTTTTAATTAACTTTTATTAGTGTATAGTTGATTTACAATATTGAATTAGTTTCTGCTGTACAGCAAAGTGAATCAGTTATACATATACAAAAAGGAGTTATACTCCTTTTTTAGATTCCATTCCCATATAGGTCTTTACAGAGTATTGAATAGAGTTCCCTGTGCTGTACAATAGGTTCTTATTAGTTATCTATTTTATATATAGTAGTGTATAGATGTCAATCCCATTCTCCCAACTTATCCCTCCTCCTCTTTCTCCCTTGGTAATCATAAGTTTGTTTTCTATATCTGTGACTCTATTTCTGTTTGTAAATAGCCTCACGATGGAGGTTTTAGCCAGTAAACTTGGGGAACTTGGAAAATCCTAATTAGACTTGGGAATTCATTAACTGTTCTAAACATTACTCTCCTCATCTATAAAATTGTAATAAAACCATTCATTTTTAAGGAGTTGTTTCAAGGAATAAATTGGAATCAGTATATACATTTTAACAATTAATAGGCATTCAACAAGTAATACCCATTATTAGGGCATGGTAATTTCCATAAGTTGATGAGAGAATCTGTTTCAACCTTACAATTGTAGAGAGAATAATTTCCTATTAAGTTAAAATCAAATGGCTTCCAAAAATACTCTATGGTTGTGTCACCTATAACTATGGATTTGTTAGGTCACATAAAATTAGTGAAGAAAGTTGCTGTACATAATGGAAATTAAAAACTTATTTTTCTATAAAATGTAGTTACTTTGTTTCATATATAAACAGACTTTCAACTGTTTCCAACATTCACTCTCAAAGGATATACTGAATACTGACAACGTGTTTCAGTATTTTTTTCTTTGTTCTTCCCTAACACTGGCATCCAGTTGTACTACACACACATACGCATACCCATGGCTGAAGCCAAAAATACAGTCTTGACCTTGGCACGCAAATATTTTTTTTCTTTACTGTAGGTAAGATAGATACATTTGAAAAGTTAATGAATGAAATAATTATGTCTATTAGCCACAGAACAAGTTCATTATCAGGAGTGTGATAAATGATTTGAGCAATATGATATTATTTTTATGAAAATATGCCTGCTCCTCTACATAAAATCAATGCTTTATTACATCACCCACTCTGATCTTCTTTTCTTATTTTTCTGTTAAATATTTCTTTAATCATCAAACAGCACATGCTGCTACACTATGTACATAATTCATCCCTATCAAGATTATTTACTTAAGTTACTATTTTACTTTACCACTTTAATATTATATATTCTTGAATCTCAATCTCACATGTACAAAATTGAGGTCATTATACCTCTCAAAACAGTATTGGAAAATGTTTTGGTTTCATTAAAAAGTTTTTTGTTTTCATGTAATGCTGTTTGCCTTGTAATTTATGATACAATAAATTTATACACTCTCTCAAAATTCCCATTAAAGGCCCTAACAATGTAAGAATTAACTTAATATTTTCCAAAAATAGAGGAATTGATTGAGTTATATGGGTGAAACATAGATATGGATAGAAACAATTTCCATTTATTGACAAATAATTTTCATATGTGTGAAAATTTTAGTGTTAAAGATTATTTTCCTTGTATACTTTAGTTCAGCACTGAAGGAGGAATAGTTTAATGATTTTATATTGTATAAAGGAGCTCTAATAATGATGAGAGGAGAAAGCACTTTGATCTTGTAAAACTACTCTAACATAAATGGTGCTAAATAGTAAAGAGTGAAGAGTAAAGGATGGAGATAAAATCCCAGGACCAGGTTTATTTAGACTTGCCAGAATCTTATGACAATTTAATTATAATATAAAATGGACGTTAAGTACTAACCATTGCAACCCATACATTTTATAGATTAGGAAACTGAATGTATGAAAACGGTTTTCTTTGTAGACGATCACATATATAAATATCATATATAATTGTTGAGTTTGGACTACTACCAAATTGTTCCCAACCTGTAAATATCCTTTATCATATATTTTCAAAAGAATATTTATTAAAATACCAATCTCAAATTTATTTCAGTTATGTGAATAAATGAGGCAGACACATATTGGCATATTTCTTATAATTGTAAATTTTAAATTTCGATTTCTGGTATAAATAAAAGTTTTAAATATAAATTTTATAGTGTTGTTATTTTACAACCTAAATACTCTAAAAGGCATAATATCTAATTTTGAAGGACTGGTCTAAGAAAGAAGGTATAATTCTGTTAGTGAAAAGTCAATAAGGAAGAGCAGAAAGTTTAGAAGAAAAGACTGAATTTAATTTTTAACATATTTTGATTATTTATATCATATGGGAAACCCATAAATTTTGTGTTAAATTAAGATTTTGCTGAAAAATATAACATATGGAATTGCTGTGATCTTCTGCAGGACTTTCTCTTCATTGGTATTTATCAATATATGTCAAGAAGCACATCATCTTGAAAACCTCTTGTTCCTAACAGTCCAAAACAGCATTTTTTTTTACAAGTTTATACCATCAGAGTAGACTTACATAAACTGTAACACAAATAATGATTCCATGATTATAGAAAACATAAATAATATAATTTTAAAAATTCAATGGCATAAAACATATTTCTATTTAGAAAAAGAAAATTCTTGCTCCAATGTCATTTGGCAAAAACTTCAAAGTCTTGTAGGTGTCTATAACTTCAAAATAATTCATAAAACTGGCTGGTCTCTGGTGGCTATATTAGAATTAATCAGGTTGATAAAGACAAATAACATTTTTCCTTGCCAGTGAAAAGATGAATTGAAGTCATAACTTACATACTCATCCTTGATTCAAAGTAGTGAAAAATATGTCAAAATGGATATTTAAATGTCCAAGCATCTTTTGCTACTTGAACATATACAACAACGGTGTCAGTATAAGAACTTGCACGTACGTGTTTCTCATCATTGGAATATTTAAAATCTTATTTAGATTTACTGCATTTTTCAAAGCACTATTTTAAACTGATTATTTTCACTGCCTATTTTTATGCTGATTCATAGATCTTAATCTTGAGTAAAATACCTCTTTGATAACTTTATGTATATACTTTCCCTCAAACGCAAAGAATTTTTGTTCTTATGGTCCTTATTATATATCTCCTTTGATGAACTTAAGGCAATAGAACAAGCAGTGACAGAAATAATGAAGATATCATATCATGTGATCAAATTTTCTATTTTTCAGTAACAAAGTGGTGATAAAGTTTTCTGTGATTTGAGAAAGTATACCTATTAAGATCTATGTATAAATTAATTTAAAAACTGCATTATCCAAAAGTTTTGAACCTCCAAATTAGAGCAATTAGTTGCAAAATTTTAAAAATACATCTCTTGTTTTTAAAAACCTTTAAGCGGACCACTATATGTGTGAGTGTGTGTATATATATATATATATATATACACATATATATATATATATATATACACACACACATACCTACTATTATACTATTTAATTCAATTTGGAAAATGTTTAAAAAGCATAGGGTGCTAATGGAGTATGTGGGCATATAAAATAATTGGAGTTACATTTTAATTGAGGGATGCATCCTAAAATCAATATTTATTTTGAAGCAGTATAAAGTTAAAATCACTATTAAAATCTCTTAACTCACTCATAAAATACTTTATACATGGCTTTGTGTAAGCTCTGGTGCATGCATGAGGGAATATGTGGAACACTTGAGATGGAATAAAGGAAGGAGCATAAGAAATATATTGCAGCAGATCTGGATATTTGATCCATTTTCACTTTCATCAGAGATAACTGCGAAGATAGGTGAAGATTCTAAATTTCTTGCTGGGCTTTAGTGTTTACAACATTCAATTATAATATTAAGCTTTGTTAAACTGAACATAACCACATTTTTTGTTTGTTTTTATAGAGACTGCACAAGTTGGTGAGGTTGGCTTTTAAGATAAGTTAAAAAGTCTTGAGGAAATTTGAATGTCTATGTAATACAATTGTAATCTATATCTATGTCTATGTCTATATCTATCTATGTATATCTGTATCTATTTTATCTAGGCTACAGTCAAGTGGGAAATATCCCTAGTCAATGTTTGAACTGAGTTTTGAGAGATTAGTAGGATTTAACTAAGCAGGAAAATGAACAGAAGCACTCACTAGGCAGAACAAGCAAAGACACCCAGGCATGAGAAAACACAGCATTGCCATGGCACAGGAAATGGTCCAGTGTGCCTGGAGCCCAGGCGTGAGGGGAGACTGCCAAATGGTGAGATTGGAGAACTAATCACAGGGCAGATTAAAAGGGTCTGGATTTGATCCTGAAGGTAGCAGAGAACCATTCATCAAACAGAGCTATATGAAATTAAAAACAGGGGCAAAAAAAGAAAAGAAAAAAAAGAAAATGGCTACTAGTGCACTCTTTAATGTAATAATCAGTTCAAAAGATAAGGCAGTATTAGAAACACTAAACACACCTTGTTGTATATTTCTACCTAGTAGAGAGGTTTCAAAGCAAAGAGGCAGTCAAAAGCAAAATTGTATCTGGTCATTTATAGTTACAATGACATATTAGAACAAGTCGACAATGGTCCTGTGGGAGGAATCATTCAAATAATATTTTCAACAGCAGGAAACTAAAATATTTGAAATAATTCATATTACTTTCTAAGATTTTGAGCTTTGAGAGATTACCATGTGGCTTTTCATCAACAATGGGCACAGAAACCTTGAGAATGATATATTATTTTGAGGTACACACCAGGGATACCTACAATCTAGTTATTTGAATTTGTGTCAGCCTAACAGTTATAAAAATGGCATTTCTCTTTTATGACAATGTATTTGAACAGTTCTAGAGCTTAAAATAAGTCCAAAATTGAGATGTATGTCCTTCAATATTAAATTGTCAGTGAACACCTAGTATGGGTCAAATCTATTGCATCAACATAGGTAAGTTCAATTTTGACTGACATGATAACTAGAAAGAAGAATGTATATCTAAATTCAGAGAAATTTTTCAACAAAAATTTATAGAAAAATTTTTGAACCCAAGCTCTGCCATTTAATAACCAGATGACCTTGAGAATGTCAATCTTTACTAACATTGATTTCTTGATACAGAAAGGACAAATACTCAACTATTAATGTTCTTTGAAGATTAAATGATATGTACAAAAATTCCTGATCAAATAACAAAAGTAATATAAATCAGTGCTTCATTAAATGCATCTTGAATGAAACACTATTACTGGTTTTAGACTTATATAAATGGATATCATTATAGTCTTTTGAGCCAAAAGAAAGCTTAATTAAAGAGGTAGAAATCATATACATATACAGAATGTTTCAGTTATTCTTTTTTAACTTATGTCACATTGTTAAGGTTATACCGTTACACAGAGAAAACCAATTAGGAAGATATTAAAAAGCAGACTAAAATTTTAAGAGAGTAAAGCATGCCTTCAAAAAAAAAGTGGACTCTACACTGTAATGTTATTCTTATACAAGTTACTGTTGTCATTGCAAAATAGAACAGGATAGATTTGATCTTGCCATGAGTAACTACCTTCCCAAAGCAAAGTATTCACCCATGTATGAATTACAATGCCCCAAGACACAGCTTAGTAAATTGCCTCTTCTTAGGTATTGACTGGAACCCCTAAAGAAAAATAAAATCATTGTGTGCAAGTAACCTCTTTGTTCCCAGACAAATTGTTTTCCATAAGATTAGTGTAACAAAACAAAATCATATGTTTATGGTGTATTACCTTCTTTTTTCCTTATAAAATGACCTAGAAGTTTATATTTACTTAAGTTCTTGCATATCTTCAATGCATTTGAGAGAGTTAGAAATGGGAAAGAGCATTATTATTTTACCAGTTAGGTATGAATTCAGTCATAAAGAAAGAAATCAGCTGCAGCTGAGAATCATTATTAATAGCAGGTAATTTTACACCAAGCCTAGAGTATATTTCTCTTAATAATACTCTATGAGTTAAGCCAAATACTTTCAAATATTCTTGAATATTAAAAGCTTATTCATTGATGTTTATTCATTCATTTTCCCTACATATTTTTGGAGACAACACTACCAGAAATGCACACAAAAATTGTATATTTTGCAAAGTTACAGGACTGATACTCTTGCCTGTGAAAATAGATACGGAAGCCTCCAGAGGGCTCATGATTTCTGTAGATGTACAATTTAAGTTAAATTGAAAGATTAATTTTGCAATTGCGTTTTAATTACCAAAAAAATACATGCAAAGTATCCCAATTGACACATTAGAAATGATATAATCAAACTTCTGAAGTGACATGATCTAAAACAAAATTGTACTTACATATAACCTGCTTTTATTGTGGCTTATGTATATCTATAAAATATTACTCCTTTATGTCCACTTTGGTAGGAAGCTCTTGATATAGTTGATGAATTTTTACTAAAGCTCAGGTAATAGCACATTATACCTATTGTTTTACTGTCAAGATAGCTGTAGGATATCTTATCATAGTAAAAGCCTTCTGGGGTCCATCCAGATGAATTTCTTCAGAGTACATCCATTCTGCACCAAGAGAGCACATAAGCACCTTTTTTTTCTCCATCATCTCTAAATTCCTTACATTTTTAACAGACATTTTTCATAAAGAATTAACAGATGTGAATTCCCATGCCTATTTTTGTTTGAATTACTGTGTCCTTTAGCATCTCCTTATATGTCCAATAAACTATAATTCTCCAATTATCTTGATATCAGTGAGAAAAAAAGAATCCAAATTAAGAAGATGTGGGATCTTGAATATTTAGCACTAAGAAACTCAGAAATTCTAGGTTTAGGTCCTTATCTTAGAAAATAACTAGTTAATTTCCTCATTTATAATGTGATCATTGTTTCATTAATTAATTAATTTAACTTCAAGGTAGTCATTCTTTCCTAAAATAAATCTTTATTTTGAGCCTATTATGTACCAAACATTAGGCTAATTTTGAAGTACTCAGTGGGGAACAAGACATCTTAATTGCCCTAAAAATGCTTATAATCCATTAAAACATTATATCTTAAAGTTTTTAAATTATAAATTCCATATCTATATTTTATTTACAATTCATCCTCTTACCGGTATATAATGATTAATATTACTAACAGTAATATTATAGTAATTTCACTTAACTTTTCAAAAGTTTTAAACTTATAAACAGTTAAGATAATTATTAAATGAATAATATTTCAAACAGCTTATCATTGTTATAAAATGGTTTTGTTCTTTATAAAATACTATTGGTAAAATTTTAAATTGAAAAATTGTATTGAATATTTTATGAACTTATAAGATATATAATTGTCTTGTGATATGATTCTAGAGTTTTAATCTATTCACTTGAAATTTTGATTTTTAATGGCTTTCAAAACTATATTTTACTTAAAAATGATAGACTTTCATGGAGAGTGCACTGTTGATATCAATTACTAAATATGAATGTTCTCTTTTGATTTCTTGCATCAATCACATAGAAATTTAAAATAGATAATACATTTCTACTTTCAATTATATCAATTAGCTTTCTGTCAAAATGCCCAGAAGAAATTATATATACAAATGTTCAACAAGTGATCCAACATCTAATGCATTCTTTCTTTCATAGGTATCATCATACATTTGTCTAAATTCATGGAATGTACAATCCAAAAAGTGAACTGTAATGGTAATCTGGAGATGATTAGAATGCGTCAAGGTAGATTCATCAGGTGTAATAAAGTACCACACCGATAGGAGATGTTAATAATGGGAGAGATTTTGCATGTTTAGGGTCAGGGTGTATATGGGAAGTCCCTGTATCTTTCCTTTAATTTTCCTATGAATCTTAAACCGTTTTAAAAAAAAACGTCATGAAAACAAAAAGAAAGAAGAAATGAGCTACCATGTCACAAAATTACTTGAAGAAACCTTAAAGCCACCTTGTTTAGGGAAAGAAGATAGTCTGAAAGGCTATGTACTGTATGATTCCAACTGTATGACATCCTGGAATAGGCAAAACTTCAGAGGACAGCAAAATGATTAGTGGTTTCCAGCGGTTAATGGGGAGGACAAGTGGGAGGAAGAAGTGAAGCACATGGCATTTTTAGGGCAATGAAACTATTTTGTATGATATTCCAACGGCGAATATATGGGATTTGTATTTGTCAAAAACCATAAAACTATACAAAATAAAGAGTGAAATCTAATGTAAACTATGAACTTTAGTTAATGATAAGGTGTCAATATTGGTTTATCAATTTTAGCAAATGTGCCACACTCATTCAAGATGTTTCTAATAGAGGAAACTGTAAGAGGAGGTGAGAAAGTGTATTAGATCTCTCTGTATTTTCCACTCAATTTTATATAAACTTAAAACTGATATAAAAATAGTATCAATTAATGATATTTTTAAAAGCAACACATTAAATTCAGGTTTTCCATAGCTACCTCTTATGTACAGCTACTTTGTTGAATATCTTTATTGTTTTTGCATCACTTGTTGCCATCAGTAAATAAATAATGGTCTCTGAATCATATAATTCCTACCATTTCAAGTCCTGAAAAGTTGTCTCTATCTGTTCATTACCCTGAAAAGCCCCCTTTTTCTATACAGGCATATGTAATATATAGTGGTTAACTTTCTTGATAGTGAAAGCCTAAATTAATCAGCTTTAATCAGTGCCTAGCAGGGTAGTTCTTTCAGTTTGCCAGGACCTATAAATTGTTTACTTGAATTTCTTACTTTTTTTGGAATTTCATGTATTTATATTAATTTTAGATAAATCATTTTAAAAAAGTGTACTTTGTTATTTGTTTAAGAGTGAAACATTTGAAAATGCACTGTGAAGCAAATACATATAGACAAATTAGAATATATTTCAAATGTTATATTACATAAACATACTTTTCGCTCAGTATTGGGTAAATTATTTCACTTCACCCTAAAGATAGAAACATGAATTATATGGTTTTTGATAATTAATTTGATCATTGTTTGATTTACACTGGTTATTATTGTTATTTTTTGCTGTACGCGGACCTCTCACTGCTGTGGCCTCTCCCTTTGCAGAGCACAGGCTCCGGACGTGCAGGATCAGCGGCCATGGCCCACTGGCCCAGCCGCTCCGTGGCACGTGGGATCCTCCCGGACCGGGGCACGAACTCACGTCCCCTGCATCGGCAGGCGGATTCCCAACCACTGCGCCACCAGGGAAGCCCTACACTGGTTATTATTATATAGTACTACTAAATATTGATTTCTTACCTCTATTATAAAAATTTAAAAATCAATACTTCCATTATCCTGGCATTCGATATTTCCCTCCACTCAACTTTATTCATTGTTTTCTGTTATATGTATGTCCTTTATTTTTAAATGGGTACCATATACATTTTGAAATGTTTGGGCAAACATTACAAACACGTAAAATAAGTGAAAAATCACAATCTCACTCATTTACAATTTCTCAAGATACATACAATCTTATTAGGTGTGATTTAGGAAATAATTAGACTTCCATCAAAATGTAACCCAACTGAGGCCTACTGTGCCTGTACTCTTCTGAATATTTTCTTATAATCCCTTTTGTACATTCTCCCAGATTAAAAATAACAATGGTTCTTCAGTGAATTTTAAGCATTTAAAAGGATCTTGAGGTCAAAAACTTCGAAAATGCCTGCTTCAGTACCACACTGAATTGGATATTATGGGGACAATACTGGATACAAGAAGATAAGCTAAAGAAGCTGGTAAAGAAATCTAGGTGAGGGATGGTGGGAATGTGGGTAGTGATTATGGAGAGAAGCAGATGAATCTGAATAAATCTTTGTAAGTAGTTTTGAAGAGTTTTATAACTAATTGGTTAAAGAATTGAGAGGCAGTAGTCAGAGACCACACACAAATTTTCAACTTAGGCAACACATAGTCACCCTTTAAATGGGAAGGAAAAAAGACAAGAATTTATTCAATTTCCTTTAAACTGATTTTTCAGAACATTTGCTTGGTATCTGTGAGAACCCAAGCATGTCCTGAAGTATATACTTCTCACTATATTACATTTTTTATTTATGTTATTGCTTTCTTGTAAAAAATTATATTATTGCTTTTTTGGTGCATTACCTTATTGAAAAACATTTAGAAACTTGGGAATTTTGCTGTTTTATTAATAATATGTTCAAGAAATTGAGAGTGGTAGAATATTAATGACATGTTTATATAGCACTTTTTGAAGTGGATAAAGTGTTTGACAGTTTAGACCTATTATTACATTTTTCAAAAAATCATGGTAATGTTTATCAGGGATTCTTTCAATTGTATAAATATTTGACAAATCACTTTAAGATTTTTTTTTTTTTTTAAGGAATGGTTCAGTCTCTATGGCTGCTCTGAATATTAAATCTGAGTAGGGTTATCGATGCTTGAAAAAAGTCTCAGAAGTGAAAGTATTTATTCAAAAATTTCATGTTCAAGCTGCTAATGAAATCAAAGTCAATAAAAATTATGTAGAAATATTCAAATAATACAACATGTCCAGTTAATTTTGCCTAGTTTTACCTGACTCAACTATTGATCCAAATTACCATCCTTTCTTATGGGAGTCTTAAACTGCCACATAGAATACAACTCTTATATCTAAAATTTTAATAGATTAAATTTAGGAAATTATTCAGATAAAGATGATCAACATATTTCATATTTAATCTCTCCTCTTGTATTACTTTGTAGGTTCTTATACTACTGCCCATTCTGAATGTACAAAATTCTTGGTCTGCCTCTTCTCTTTTTTATCATAATTTTTAAATTCTAGCCCTTAGAACCAAATACATGAATAAATAAAAGAGAAATGTCATTCCTTTTGACATTTTGGCTGAAAATCAAAAGAAAAATATATATTCTTTCATTTTTCACATTTACTGTGCAGAAACCCAGCCAACAGGATTTTACACATGGAGAGGATATTAAATGTTCAGTCCAACACCAACTTTCCACTTTTCTTTGTGTTAGTCACCCGTTTACCAAAAGAAATATGTTGCCATATAAATCTCTCAATAGAAAAAAATATCAAGTGGCTAAGTGGTCTGCTCAGAGAAAATTAGTCTATTTCAGAGACAACATTAAAATTTTTGAATCAATTTAAAATGTAGTATTGAAAATAAAGAGGAAACATTATGATCGTATTGAACAACAACAAAAGTGAAAACCCAACTCTTTCAAATGGAATAAAATGTAATTGTGTATTTCTCTCATTCTCTCTTTATCATTTCTACATACAATATTGTTTTTACTTACTCAAAACTTTGTTTGGTTCATTGTTCATTTCCTAGTTAGAATTAAGATGGTATTTTGAGGAGTAGAAGCATTTCATGTACAACAGCTCCAAAAAGATGAGCTGGTTCATAGATATACTAAATATTGCATACAGTGAACCCGCCTTCCTCAAAATAAACTGGGACATTAAAATTTGGGAATAAAGGGTGTATGGGGGTGGAAACAAAAAAATGTAAAGTTGAGAAGTACATTATACATGAACATTGTATTGCTTCTCAGCCTCCCCCAACTACCTCCCTCTTCTTTATCTTGGCTCTCACCTTACTCATATGAGGTTGCCCCTTTACTTCTGGACTTCAGTAAACCAAACATCAGGCAGGTTTTGGGATCTAACTTCGTGGGAACCCAACATGAGGAGGGTAGAGGAGATAGTTCCCACTTGGGATGCACCATAAGCAATAGGAAATTAGATGAGAGAGAACCAGGAAATACACGCTTCCTTCTCTCTGCCCAACCTGGTACTATCAGTAGTGTGGTTTCTCCTTTCAACCTTTCCATTAGCTAATTTGTCTGCAGAGCAACTGGCTGTCAAAAATCATGTCTTTTCAGGTGGAGAATATAACACAATCACACTGCATCTTATCTTTATTGCCTTATTTCCTTTTTTAAATAACCTTCATTATCTTTGCCTTGAACCTCTCAAAGTGTTAGTACTTATGGTATTGTTTAAAGAACAGTAAGGTTAAGGAAGTTTATAACCACTCCAATTTAGGACACAGAATACATGTTACCTTGAGGCATTCCTGTTTCTTTCATAATCAGTTTTATTTCTCTTGAAAAAAAAAAAAAAGAAGAAGAAGAGTGAGAAGGAACGATATCAGTGAAGATCTCCAAATGGATAAAGAACTTCTTATCCATAGCCAGATCATTTCTTACCGTCCACAGTCAATCAAGCTTTCTTTTGAAAAGTGTTAGTTGGTATATGTTTTCCCATCCTTTTATTTTTTCATTTATTTGGTCTTTGTACTTAAAGTAGATTTCTTGTAGGCAGCATATATTAGTAAGAGGCTTCATTTTTATTCAATTTGACAATCTCTGCCTTTTATTTGTTGTTTTTAGATTATTTATATTCAATGTGAATATCATTTGGTTTGAATTTATAATATTGTTATTTGTTTTCTATTTGTCTCATCTCCTCTTCCCCCTATCCTTTCTCTATTTCTCTCTTATGGTTGATTTAATGGAATATATTTTTATGTTTGATTTGTATAGGTTTTATTTGTTTCTTATCCAGATCTCTTTTTTTTTCTTTTTATAGAATTTACAATCATTGCTCTAGGGTTTACAGAATAAAACGTTAATATAATCACAGTTTACCTTCTAGCAATATTTTACCACTTCACATACAGTATAAGAACCTTAAAATAATATAATTCCAATTTTTCCTGCAGCTTTGTGCTATTGTATGTGCTACTTTATTGTGCTGTATGAACTCCACAATCTATTGTTATTGTTTTGCCTTTAAACACTTGTTCTTTACAGATATATAAACAATAAGATAAAAAGTGTTTAAATTATTTACCCAAATATTTTCATTGCTTTTTCTTTTTTAAGTTAATCCTAATTCCATCCACATTATTTTTTAACCTGTCAGAAGAGCTTTCTTTATTCTTGTTTATAGTGTTGTCCAGCTGGTGATGCATTATTTCAGCTTTTTATGTATGAAATATTTTTTATTTCAAACTTTTTAAGAGTAAATTTTGTTGGATACATAATTCAAATTTATTTCTTATTTTCTATTAAAATTTTTGAGATATTGTCCGACAGCCTTCTGTTTTGAATTGTTAGCTGTTACTCTAATTTTGTTTCTCCATATATGTGTCTATTTCCTCTAAATGCTTTCAAGATTTTCTCCACATACCTGGTTTTCAGAAACATATGATGTGCATTTATGTGGTTCTTCAATGTTTTCTGCTTGGAGTTCATAGAGATTCTTAACTCTGTGGATTGATACATTTCACCAAATTTTGAAAACATTCTCAGCCATTATTTCTTCTTTCCTTATGGGACCCCAATTACACTTATTTTAAACCACTTGATATTGTTCAAACATTCACTAATAATCGGTTTTATTTTGATCATTTGGGCTTTTTTTTTTTCTCTGTGTTTCATTTTGCATAGTTTCTATTTCCAGAGTTTTTGTTCCTTAATCTTTGATTCCACAGTGTCTAATCTGCTGGGTATATTCTCTCTCCAACATATATTCACTCTAAATTCAGTATGACTCTTAGTTATATCATCCATTTCTTTTATCATTTCACAATTTTCTCTATCTTTTTGAACAAATGAAGCAATATATATTATATAAGCTTGCCTACTATTTCTAACATCTGTCTCGTTCCTGGAATTGTTTCTATTGACTGATATTTTTCCTATAGTATGTGTTGTATTTTCCTGTTACTTTGCATGCCTGATTTTGTTTTTAATCAGATGACAGGTATGGTGAATTTTGTCTTTATTTTTTAAATTGTCATTATTTTCAGGGGCACTTAAGCAAGATGAATTAGAAAGGAGATGGAGAAGGAGCAGCCGGTGTAATGAGGTGAAATCAAGGGAGTACGGAGTTCCAGAAGCCAAAAGAATTAAGTTATAATTTTTCTAGACCAGGAGTCAACAAATTACAGGCTACAACAACTGATTTGTTTTTGTCTATAAATTTTTTCACAGTTGCCACAGAGAATGTATGTATGGCTATGAAAGACTAAAATACTTACTATCTCAAACTCTAAGAAAAGGCTGCAACCCCTTTTCTAGAGACTGGAATATATTTGGAAACAAGACATAGTTTCTAATCACAAAGAGATATGGTCCTCTTTCATAATACCTTTTAATAAAGTAAACCAAAAGATTTTCTTGACTGATTGCTTAAATAGAATGTTAACTAGATGGATATAGGAAACATTACCGATCATCTGTGTATCCTTATACATCTAGCTTAATGCTTGTTAAATACTAGTCTTACTGTTTGTCAAAGAAAGGAAGGAAGGAAGGAAAGAAAAAAAGATGAAAAGAGGAAGAGAAGAACTAGGAGAGAGAATGAGAAGGATGGTATAGGAGGATGGAAAGAAATATATATTTGATAATATAAAAAAACAATTTTTTCATATACATATTCATGAATTTGACATCGATCATGTAATTTTCTTGGTAGCATATATATTTGTTGACCAAAATATGATTTCTTACAGTTGTGAGTGCTTCTAAATCCCTTATGACCATTGGAGCATTATTGCACTAATTTCTAAGTTATGTGAATTTGCCAATAAAAATTTTCTCATTACTCATATTAATCAGTTACTCCATGCCTTTTTGAAAAAAGTTTTTGGCACTGTATATATTGTTTTCCTATAGATTTTTTGAAGGTAAATAATTTATTCCTTTTAAAATTATATTTTATGACATATTTATTCTTTGGGTTAATTTTGTTTCTACCACAATATTCTTAAGCATTTTAATATCAATTATTTGAGGCCTTGCCAGAGATGAGTATCATGTAATATTAATTATATCATTAAAAAGCCAATAAATTAGTAAAAATAACTCCAGTAGAAATAAAATGAGTAAAATTACATATTTTTAAAAAATCCTTATTATGGAATATAAGATACCCATAAAATTGCAGGTTCTTATGCAAAAGGTTGATGATAGTGCTTCAGGGTCAACTCTCCAATTATAGTTTAGAAAGATTAAATTAAAATTAAGGTACATTACAAGAGAATTTACCAACTAGTAGTGAGAAGAGTCCTTGAAGCAGAGAATTGCCTAAGGAATGTCAAACTGGGACAATAATTTGCTGAGTACAATTAATGAAAAAATCAAGAGTTGAGGGAATCTTTCAAATTAATGGAGAAAGTTAAACTCACTACTGTAATTTCCAGGCAGTGTATGTATTGTTATTTAATTTACTTATATTCTTGCACTTACTAGTTTTTGAAAACATGAAATCATTCTTTAAATTTAATTAATGTTAATTTTTATTTTTGTTAAATTATGACATTCAAGTGGTTCAAACAGTTTTAAAGTGCTAAAAATATTATGTCATCAATAACAACAACAAAAGTTCCTCTTTCATCATTTTTCAACACTTCTTGCCCAGAGGAAACCACCACTCTCAATAGTTAGATATTTTCATGTGTGTGTTTTTTGAAATGTATCAACATATATTGAAACCATTAACATTATTACATCTCCTAATTCTTTGCTTTTAAACTTTTTAGTGACTTCCTTTACTGGAGATAAGATTTTAGCTCATTTTCAAGCCCACAATTTTTTTTTAATTGATCCTCCCCATAAATATCTTCAATTCTGGTTAAGTTCATATTTAGTATTTTGGTTATTGTAACTACATGAAAATAATTTAATACAGATTCAAATAGTTTTGTATGGTTATATTTTCCTTCTGGAACTTTTATTTTTAATGGAGTTAGCCACTGATACATTGAGAACTGGTTTTTTTTTTTTCACTTTTTTTAGTTCCTGTAATGTATCTTATTTTGTTACAAACTGTGTACTGTTCTAAACTGTGCAACATTCATTATGTGAAACATTCTAAATTCAGACAATTATGTGCCTTGGCACTATATTTTTTAATTCCTTGTGCAAAGTACATAGATGGCATTTTCAATCTGGGGATGCAGGAACATCTGATCTAGAAAACATTCCTGAAACTAAATTCATATTCTAGTTTTCTTAATGTTCTCTTCTTATTGACTTCCATTTATTTTCTACTATTTTTTTAAGAGAATACCTCATCTTCATCTTACATTCTATGAACATCTACATTTGGACCAACCTATTTTAATTTCCAACATCTATTTTCTATTTTCTGATGGTTAATTTTTAATAGCATTTTGTATTTGTACCATGAAATACAACACTTCATCTCTCCAAAAAAAAAAAAATAATAATTATAATGTATTTAACTTGTCCTTTTACCTCTTCATTAATTTTGTTCTTTCTGGGCTCCCTTTCTCTATTCATTTGCATTCACCTCTGGCTTCCATTTTGGAAGTTTTCCTTGATTATCTGGTAATCATTGGCTGTCCATTCTTATTTAAGACTGATATCACTAGTTTACTTCTGGGCTCTCTATTCTGTTCCATTGATCGATGTGTTTGTACTTATTCTAATACCATAATGCTTTGATTACTATAGCTTTATAATATAGTATGAAATCAGAAAGTGTGATGTTTTCAGTTTTGTTCTTCATTCTTAAGATTGTTTTGGCTATTTGTGGGGTTTTTTGGTTCCATAAGGATTTTAGGATTTTTTCTATTTCTGTAACAAATGTCATTGGAATTTTGATAGGGACTGCACTGAATACATATTGATAGATTGCTTTAGGTTATATGAACATTTTAACAATATTAACTATTCTTATCCATGAGCATGGAATATATTTCCATTTATTTGTGTTCTCTTCAATTTCTTTACTCAATATCTTATAATTTTCAGGGTACATATGACCCCCTTGATTAAACTTATTCCTGATATTTTATCCTATTTTAATGCAGTTGTAAATGGGTTTGTTTTCGTAATTCCTCTGACAGTTCATCGCTAATATATAGAAATACAACTGATTTTTGTAAGTTGATTTTGTATCCTGCAACTTTCCTGTTAATCAAAATTTGCTGAGAGTAAAACGTAAATATTATCACAAAAATTAAATAAATAATTTAGTTAATTAATTAATTAAATTAATTAATTAACTAGAGGAGGGTAATTATTTATATATATATATTAAATGACTATGATGGAGAGAGAGGGGGAAGATGGAGGAAGAGTAAGACACGGAGATCACCTCCATAGATACATCAGAAATACATCTACACGTGGAATTACTCCTACAGAACACCTACTGAATTCTGGCAGAAGACCTCAGACCTTCCAAAAGGCAAGAAACTCCCCACATACCTGGGTAGGGCAAAAGAAAAAAGAATAAACAGAGACAAAAGAATAGGGATGGGACCTGCACCAGTGGAAGGGAGCCGTGACGGAGGAAAGGTTTCCACACATTAGAAGCCCCTTCACGGGTGGAGACTGCGGGTGGCAGAGGGGGGGAGCTTTGGGGCCGCAGAGGAGAGCTCAGCATCAGGGGTGCAGAGGGCAAAGTGGAGAGATTTCCGCACAGAGGATTGGTGCTGACCAGCACTCACCAGCCCAAGAGGCTTTTCTGCTCACCAGCCGGGGCAGGCGGGACTGGGAGCTGAAGCTCAGGCTTCGGTCGGAGCGCAGGGAGAAGACTGGCGTCGTGAACACAGCTAAAGCGGTTAGTGTGCCACGGCTAGCCGGGAGGGAGTCCGGGAAAAAGTCTGGACCTGCCAAAGAGGTAAGAGACTTTTTCTTCCCTCTTTGTTTCCTGGTGCATGAGGAGAGGGGATTAAGAGCACTGCTTAAAGGAGCTCCAGAGACAGGCGTGAGCTGTGGTTAACAGCACGGACCACAGAGACGGGCATGAGATGCTAAGGCTGCTGCTGCCACCACCAAGAAACCTGTGTGCGAGCACAGGTCACTATCCACACCTCCCTTCCGGGGAGCCTGTGCAGCCCACCACTGCCAGGGTCCCGGGAACCAGGGACAAGTCCCTCAGAAGAACGCACGGTGCACCTCAGGCTGGTGCAACATCACACTGGCCTCTGCCTCCACAGGCTCACCCCACACTCCGTACCCCTCCCTCCCCCCAGCCTGAGTGAGCCAGAGCCCCCAAATCAACGGCTCCTTTAACCCTGTCCTGTCTGAGTGAAGAACATTCGCCCTCAGGCAACCTACACGGAGAGGCAGGGCCAATCCAAAGCTGAACCCCAGGAGCTGTATGAACAAAGAAGAGAAAGGGAAATATCTCTCAGCAGCCTCAGGAACAGTGGATTAAATCTCCACAATCAACTTGATGTACCCTGCATCTGTGGAATACCTGGATACACAACAAATCATCCCAAATTGAGGAGGTGGACTTTGAGAGCAAGATTTATTATTTTTTTCCCTTTTCCTCTTTCTGTGTGTGTGTATGTTTATGCTTCTGTGTGAGATTTTGTCTGTATAGCTTTGCTTTCACCATATGTCCTAGGGTTCTATCTGTCCTTTTTTTTTTTTTTTACTTAAAAATTTTTTTTCTTAATAATTATTTTTTTAATTTTAATAACTTTATTTTATTTTACCTTACTTCATATTATTTTCTTTTATCATCTTTCTTTCTTTCTACTTTTTCTCCCTTTTATTCTGAGCCGTGTGGATGAAAGGCTATTGGTGCTGCAGCCGGGAGTCAGTGCTCTTCCTCTGAGGTGGGAGAGACAACTTCAGGACACTGGTCCACAAGAGACTTCCCAGCTCCACATAATATCAAATGGTGAAAATCTCCCAGAGATCTCCAGCTCGACAACAGCACCCAGCTTCACTCACTGACCAGCAAGCTACAGTGCTGGACACCCTATGCCAAACAACTAGCAAGACAGGAATACAACCACACCCATTAGCAGAGAGGATGTCTAAAATCATAATAAGGGCACAGACACCCCAAAACACACCACCAGACGTGGACCTGCCCACCAGAGAGACAAAATCCAGCCTCATCCACCAGAACAGAGTGACTAGTACCCTCCACCAGGAAGCCTACACAACCCACTGAACCAGCTTTAGCCACTGGGGACAGACACCAAAAACAATGGGAACTATGAATGTGCAGCCTGTAAAAAGGAGACCCCAAACACAGTATGAAAAGAAAAATGAGAAGACAGAAAAACACACAGCAGATGAAGGAGCAAGATAAAAGCCCAACAGACCTAACAAATGAAGAGGAAATAGGCAGTCTACCTGAAAAAGAATTCAGAATAATGATAATAAAGATAATCCAAAATCTTGGAAAGAGAATAGATAAAATTCAAGAAACACTTAACAAGGGCCTAGAAGAACTAAAGATGAAACAAGCAATGATGAACAACACAATAAATGAATTTAAAAATACTCTAGAATGGATCAGTAGCAGAATAACTGAGGCAGAAGAACGGATAAGTGACCTGGTAAATAAAATAGTGAAAATAACTACTGCAGAGCAGAATAATGAAAAAAGCATGAAAAGAGCTGAGGACAGTCTCAGAGACCTCTGGGACAATATTAAATGCAACAACATTCGAATTATAAGGGTTCCAGAAGAAGAAGAGAAAAAGAAAGGGACTGAGAAAATATTTGAAGATCTTATAGTTGAAAACTTCCCTAATATAGGAAAAGAAATAGTTAATGAAGTCCAGGAAGCACAGAGAGACCCATACAGGATAAATCCAAGGAGAAACATGCCAAGACACATATTAATCAAACTGTCAAAAATTAAAGAAAACATATTAAAAGCAGCAAGGGAAAAACAACAAATAACACACAAGGGAATCCTCATAAGGTTAACAGCTGATTTTTCAGCAGAAACTCTGCAAGACAGAAGGAACTGGCAGGACATATTTAAAGTGATGAAGGAGAAAAACCTACAAACAAGCTTACTCTACCCAGCAAAGATCTCGTTCAGATTTGATAGAGAAATTAAAAGCTTTACAGAAAAGCAAAAGCTGAGAGAGTTCAGCACCTCAAAACCAGCTTTACAACAAATGCTACAGGATCTTCTCTAGGCAAGAAACACAAGAGAAGGAAAAGACCTACAATAATGAACCCAGAACAATTAAGAAGATGGGAATAAGAACATACATATCGATAGTTACCTTAAATGTAAATGGATTAAATTCTCCAAACAAAGACACAGACTGGCTGAATGGATATAAAAACAAGTCCCATATATATGCTGTCTACAAGAGACCCACTTCAGACCTAGAGACACATACAGACTGAAAGTGAGGAATATCTTTTTTCATCCAAATTGAAACCAAAAGAAAGCTGGAGTAGCAATTCTCATATCAGACAAAATGGACTTTATAATAAAGACTATTAGAAGAGACAAAGAAGGACACTACATAATGATCAAGGGATCAATCCAAGAAGAAGATATAACAATTGTAAATATTTATGCACCCAACATAGGAGGACCTCAATACATAAGGCAAATACTAACAGCCATAAAAGGGGAAATCAACAATAACACACTCATAGTAGGGGACTTTAACACTCCACTTTCACCAATGGACAGATCATAGAAAATGAAAATAAATAAGGAAACACAAGTTTAAATGATACATTAAATAAGATGGACTTAATTGATATTTGTAGGACATTCCATCCCAAAACAACAGAATACACATTCTTCTCAAGTGCTCATGGAACATTCTCCAGGATAGATAATATCTTGGGTCACAAATCAAGCCTTGGTAAATTTAAGAAAATTGAAATTGTATCAAGTATCTTTTCCGATCACAACACCATGAGACTAGATATCAATTACAGGAAAAGATCTGTAAAAAGTACAAACACACGGAAGCTAAACGATACACTACTTAATAACGAAGTGACAACTGAACAAATCAAACAGGAAATCAAAAACAACCTACAAAGAAATGACAATGATATCGCTATGTCCTAAACCCTATGGAATGCAGCAAAACTAGTTCTAAGAGGGAAGTTTACAGCAATACAATCCTACCTTAAGAAACAGGAAACTTCTCAAATAAATAACCTAAATTTTCACATAAAGCAAATAGAGAAAAGAGAAAAACAAACACAAAGTGAGCAGAAGGAAAGAAATCAGAGAGATGAGATCAGAAATAAATGATAAAGAAATGAAGGGAACTATAGCAAAGAACAATAAAACTAAAAGCTGGCTCTTTGAGAAGTTAAACAAAATTGATAAACCATTAGCCAGACTCATCAAGAAAAAAGGGAGAAGACTAAAATCAATAGAATTAGTGAAAATGAGCAGGAAAAACTGACACTGCAGAAATACAAAGGATCTTGAGAGATTACTACAAGCAACTATACACCAATAAAATGGACAACCTGGAAGAAATGGACAAGTTCTTAGAAATGCACAGGCTGAACCAGGAAGAAATCGAAACTATGAATAGAAAAACCACAAGCACTGAAACTGAAACTGTGATTTAAAAGCTCCCAACAAACAAAAGCCCAGGACCAGATGGCTTCACAGGCAAATTCTATCAAACATTTAGAGAAGAGTTAACACCTATACTTCTCAAACTCTTGCAAAATATAGCAGAGGGAAAAACACTCCCAAACTCATTCTACGAGGCCACCATCACCCTGATAACAACATCAGACAATGATGTCACAAAGAAAGAAAACTACAGGCCAATATCACAGATGAACATAGATGCAAAAATCCTCAACAAAATGCTAGCAAACAGAATGGAACAGCACAACAAAAGGATCATACACCATGATCAAGTGGGGTTTATCCCAGGAATGCAAGGATTCTTCAATGTACATAAATCAATCAATGTGATACACCATATTAACAAATTGAAGGAGAAAAACCATATGATCATCTCAATAGGTGCAGAGAAAGCTTGACAAAATTCAACACCATTTATGATAAACAACCCTCCAGAAACTAAGCACAGAGTGAACTTACCTTAACATAATAAAGGCCATATATGACAAACTGAGAGCCAATATCATCCTCAATGGTGAAAAACTGAAACCATTTCCACTAAGATCAGGAACAAGACAAGGTTACCTACTCTCACCACTCTTATTCAACATAGTTTTGGAAGTTTTAGCAATCAGAGAAGAAAAGGAATCCGAATTGGAAAAGAAGAAGTAAAGCTGTCACTGTTTGCAAATGACATGATACTATACATAGAGAATCCTACTGATGCTACCAGAAAACTACTAGAGCTAATCAATGAATTTGGTAAAGTAGCAGGATACAAAATTAATGCACAGAAATCTCTTGCATTCATATAAACTAATGATGATAAATCTGAAACTGAAATTAAGAAAACACTCCCATTGACCATTGCAACAAAAAGAATAAATATCTAGGAATAAACCTACCTCAGGAGACAAAAGACCTGTATGCAGAAAATTATAAGACACTGATGAAAGAAATTAAAGATGATACAGATAGACGGAGAGATATACCATGATCTTGGATTGGAAGAATCAACATTGTGAAAATGACTCTACTGCCCAAAGCAATCTACAGATTCAGTGCAAAACCTATCAAACTACCACTGGCATTTTTCACAGAACTAGAACAAAAAAATTCACAATATGTATGGAAACTCAAAAGACCCTGAACAGCCAAAGCAGTCTTGAGAATGAAAAACGGAGTTGGAGGAATCAGGCTCCCTGACTTCAGACTATACTACAAAGCTACAGTAATCAAGACAGTATGGTACTGGCACAAAAACAGAAATATAGATCAATGGAACAGAATAGCGGGCCCATAGATAAACCCATGCACATATGGTCACCTTATCTTTGATAAAGGAGGCAAGTATATATAGTGGAGAAAAGACAGCCTCTTCAATAAGTGGTGCTGAGAAAACTGGACAGCTACATGTAAAAGAATGAAATTAGAACACTCCCTAACACCATACACAAAAGTAAACTCAAAATGGATCAAAGACCTAAATATAAGGCCAGACACTATCAAACTTTTAGAGGAAAACATAGGCAGAACACTCTATGACCTGACTCACAGCAAGATCCTTTTTGACCCACCTCCTAGAGAAATGGAAATAAAAACAAAAATAAACAAATGGACATAATGAAAGTTAAAAGCTTTTGCACAGTAAAGGAAACTGTAAAGAAGAGGAAAAGACAACTTTCACAATTGGAGAAAATATTTGCAAATGAAGCACCTGACAAAGGGATAATCTCCAAAATTTACCAGCAGCTCATGCAGCTCAATATGAAAAAAACAAAAAGTCCAATCCAAAAATGGGCAGAGCACCTAAATAGACATTTCTCCAAAGAAGAGATACAGATTGCCAACAAACACATGAAAGAATGCTCAACATCATTTATCATTAGAGAAATGCAAATCAACACTACAATGAGATATCATCTCACACCAGTCAGAATGGTCATCCACAAAAAATCTACAAACAATAAATACTGGAGAGGGTGTGGAGAAAAGGGAACCCTCTTGCACTGTTGGTGGGAATGTAAATTGATACAGCCACTATGGAGAACAGTATGGAGGTTCCTTAAATAACTAAAAATAGAACTACCATATGACCCAGCAATCCCACTACTTGGCATATACCCAGAGAAAACCATAATTCAAAAAGAGTCATGTACCACAATGTTCATTGCAGCTCTATTTACAATAGCCAGGACATGGAAGCAACCTAAGTGTCCATCAATAGATAAATGGAAAAAGAAGTGGCACATATATACAATGAAATATTACTCAGTCATAAAAAGAAACGAAATTGAGTTATTTGTAGTGAGGTGGATAGATCTAGAGTCTGTCATACACAGTGAATTAAGTCAGAAAGAGAAAAACAAATACTATATGCTAACACATATATATGGAATCCAAAAAAAAAAAAAGTTCATGAAGAGCCTAGGGGCAAGACGGGAATAAAGATGCAGACCTACTAGAGAATGGACTTGAGGATATGGGAGGGGGAAGGGTAAGCTGGGACAAAGTGAGAGAGTGGAATGGACATATATACACAACCAAATGTAATATAGATTGCTAGTGGGAAACAGATGCATGGCACAGGGAGATCAGTTCGGTGCTTTGTGACCACCTAGAGGGGTGGGATAAGGAGAGTGAGAGGGAGAGAGATGCAAGAGATATGGGGATATATGTATATGTATAACTGATTCACTTTGTTATTAAGCAGAATCTAATACAACATTGTAAAGCAATTATACTCCAATAAAAATGTTAGAAAGAAATTAAATTTTTTTAATAAAAAATTAAAAAATATAATAAAAGGCTATTTGGAAGGAACATTCCTTTCCTTCAGATACACAAATTAACCTTTCATTGTTCGTGAGATATTATCTAGAATCTCTGACATGTTTTTTATTTGCAGATTGTTTAAATCCAGGACTTTTTCAAAAAAAACATGATTATAGTTGATTCACAATTTTGCATTAGTTTCTACTGTACTGCAAAGTGTATCAGTTATACATATACATATATCCATCTGTTTTAGTTTCTTTCCCCTTATAGGGCATTACAGACTCTTGAGAAGAGTTCACTGTGCTATACATCAGGTCATTATTAGTTATCTATTTTATATATAGTAGTGTGTATTTGTCAATTCCAGTCTCCCAATTTATTCCTCCCTCCCCCCGCCACTTTCCTTCTGTGGTAACCATAAGTTTGTTTTCTACATCTGTGAGTCTATTTCTGTTTTTTAAATAAATTCATTTGTACCATTTTTTTTAGATTCCACATACAAGTAATAACACATGATATTTGTCTTTCTCTGTCTTACTTCACTCAGTATAAGAATCTGTAGGTCCATCCATCTTGCTTCAAATGGTATTATTTTGTTCTTTTTATGGCTGAATAATATTCCATTGTATATAGATACTACAACTTCTTTAGCCATTCCTCTGTTGATGGACATTTAGGTTGCTTCCATGTCCTGGCTATTGTAAATAGTGCTGCAATGAACACTGGGGTGCATGTATCTTTTCGAATTATGGTTTTCTCTGGATATATGCCCAGGAGTGGAATTGCAGTGTCATATGTTAGGTCTATTTTTAGTTTTTTAAAAGAACCTCCATACTGTTCTCCATAGTGTCTGTACCAATTTACATTCCCACCAACAGTGTAGGAGGGTTAACTTTACCCCCACCCTCTCTAGCATGTATTGTTTATATATTTTTATGATGGCCATTCTGACTGGTGTGAGGTGATATCACATTGTAGTTTTGATTTTTATTTCTCTAATAATTAGTGACGTTGAGCATCTTTTCATATGCTTTTTAGCCATCTCTATGTCTTCTTCGGAGAAATGTCTATTTACTCCTTACATTCATTTTTTGGATTGGGTTGTTTGTTTTTTTCATTTTGAGCTGCATGTGCTGTTTGTATATTTTGGAGATTAATCCCTTGTTAGTTGCTTCATTTGCAAATATATCCTCCTGTTCTGTGGGTTGTCTTTTCATTTTGTTTATGGTTTCCTTTGCTGTGCAAAAGCTTTTAAGTTTAATTAGGTCCCATTTGCTTATTTTTGTTTTTATTTTCATTACTCTTGGAGGTGGATCAAAAAGGATCTTGCTGCGATTTATGTCAGAGAGTGTTTTTCCTATGTTTTCTTCTAAGGGTTTTATAGTATCTGGCCTTACATTTAGGTCTTTAATCCATTTTGAGTTTATTTTTGTGTATAGTGTTAGGGAGTGTTCTCATTTCATTAAAATCCAGAACTTTTTAAACTGAATGTTTGAGATCACTGTCACCCCAGACATGTAAGCATGCTAGAGGATTTGGGATTTTTGTTTGTCCTCAGGATTTTCCTACCCTTTAACTTCAGATATCTTCTGATTTGATTCCCCCTCACTGATCACACTCTCTTTTCTTTTAGTATTCATCTTTTCTGACAATACTTAGTGTGGTGTCTTTTAGTGTGTTTTTAAAGAATAATCTAGTATCCACAAGTTTATCTCTATTCCCTGCCTCTCTATGTACAAACTTCTTTCCCAATACATTTATTTCTCTTTCCTTTTTCACTGCTTTTTAAGCTATTTACCCAAGTTTGTTTATTAATTATTTGTTTGGTATCCAGCACTGTTGGTTTTATTCTTTACTGCTTCCAGTGTTTTTAAATTTAGTTATTTTGTTTATTTTTTTTTTGAAAATCTTATTTTATCCTTGTTCCTTTGCATTTTGGACATTTTCATTCCAGGTTATGTGTCTTCTAATAGTATGATGCTCCTTTTTATAAGGAGTATGTCTTCTTGTGGTACCGAGGTTTCCTTTGAATCCTTAAGTATGGATTTATTTTTCAATATAATTTTTAGAGTTTTTGAGTCCTTAAGTTTCTGTTCTCCTTCCCTTGCCCTGCTGGGTATTTCATAGAATACAAGTTGTTGTATTTGTTAATATTTTTCTTTTAATTATCTTTCAACAATGCAAAACTCATTTATTATTTTTTTGACACGACATATTTTTTGTGTGTAAACATATGTGTAACTGTGCATTGGGCTTGGGCCATTGTGGTGTGAAATAAGTTTCTCAAATCTATAGATGCAGTTTGTTATGAACAGAAATAAGTTCCTTTCTAAGTTTCAGATGTGTTTACCCTTTTCAGTTTCTTTATTTCCCCTCATTCCTCTGGTACCCAGGAAACATTACTACTATAATTTATTTTTCCCACTTTGAATCCTGAAACCAAAATATTATTTATTCTTATTATGTTTCACTATATATAGTGAAAACTTCTATTCTTCCTCCTCTCAAACCTCTCTATCTCCTTTCTAATAGTATTCCTGTATTAATATAGAAAGACATTGCGAAAAAAAATACATTGGCAACATCTGAAGTATGGTTCACATGGAAAATTTGTACATTTTAACGTCTCTAGGTTTTAGGAATGATTGTTTTCAAGTAGAGGTTAGAGAATTCGAAATGTACAGACAAATTTGCAACTAATTTTCATAATTTTTTTCATGGTGTAAAACACATCTAACTGTGCTTTTACATTTTAATATAGCACAAATAATTTTACAGTTAATGGACATTCTACGTTTGCTACCTCCTTTTGAATTCTAGAAGCTTTATCCATTATATTTATTATTTATTAATTTTATGGTTCCTTTATTTTTCTAGGTATTTTGGTGACAGTTTAAGAGCAGTTAGTGTTAAGATGTCATATTTATCCAGATGTTTACATTTGACATTTACTTCACTGAAAAGTTATTCAATAAGCCAATAAATTTGTTCTGTTTTGCCACTATCTCATTATTTGCAATAACTAGACATCTTTGAATGCTAAGTTTTAACCTATACCACCTAAAAGAGTCTTTAAAACTCAAAAATAACTCCTCTTGTTTTATTACACCATGTAACATAGTAGCAAAAATAATTATTATAAATATATCAATTTATACTTTTAATCCACAACTGAATAGTGGCCTGCTGTGCTAATTATTTTTGGGATGTGAAGACTGATTGCATTTTCCTAATCAAACATTTTCTCTTAGTATTCTTTACATTTATTTATTCACTGAATCATGACTATTATTATTAGAATTTACTTTACTGTTTCTAAAACTTATATTTAAAAGTAAAATATGTGCAGAGTTCCCTGTGCTATATAGTAAGTTATCATTAGTTATCTATTTTATACATAGTATCAGTAGTGTATATATGTCAACCCCAATCTCCCAATTCATCCCACCACCCCCTTCCTCTGGTATCCATACGTTTGTTCTCTACATCTGTGTCTCTATTTCAGCTTTGTATATAAGGTCACCTATACCAATTTTTTCAGATTCCACATATATGTGTTAATATACAATATTTGTTTTTCTCTTTCTGACTTACTTCACTCTGTATTACAGCCTCTAGGTCCATCCACATCTCTACAAATGACCCAATTTAGTTCCTTTTCATGGCTGAGTAATATTCCACTGTGTATATGTACCACATCATCTTTTTTCATTCCTCTGTTGATGGACATTTAGGTTGTTTCCATGTCCTGGCTATTGTAAATAGTGCTGCAATGAACACTGGGTACATGTGTCTTTTTGAATTATGGTTTTCTCTGGGTATATGCCCAGCAGTGGGATTGCTGGGTCACAAGATAGTTCTATTTTTAGTTTTTTAAGGAAGCTCCATACTGTTCTCCATAGTGCCTGCAACAATTTACATTCCCACCAACAGTGCAAGAGGGTTCTCTTTTCTCCACGGCCTCTCCAGCATTTATTGTTTGTAGATTTTGTGATGATGGCCATTCTGGTTGGTGCTCTGTGGTGACCTAAATGGTAAGGAAATCTAAAAAAGAGGTATATCTAATACACTTTGCTGTACAGTAGAAACTTACACAACATTGTAAAGCAACTATACTCCAATAATTTTCTTTTAAAAAGGAAAGAAAATAAAGTAAAATATGTAATTTTTCTTTCTACAAAAACCAGAAATAAAATATACTGGAAAATATAAGTACTGGATACCTCAGATGATATATAGATCTGGGTCAGATTAAGGTGATTATAAAGTCATGTTAAATTTTACATGGTTCCTAATTCTAAGAGGTGACAAAATAACATACAATTCCAAGATGTAATATATGAGAATAAATATTTTTTTATCAATTTAAAAAATATTTTTGAAAATATAATTTGTGTAAGTGTTGAGCAATGTATTCAATCAACAAAGTATTCAACAATGAAATACTATCTCATGTAGTCCTACTACATAGAATGCAAGGCAGGAGGAGGCTAAATTTGCATGAGAGAGAAGGAAAAGTATTTCAAAATATATACCTTATGGATGGAGGCTTGATATAGAAATAGGACTTCACTGTGTTAAAAGATGGTGGATTGAGAAAGGTCATTTTACAATAGATCAGATTTTGTACTAAAATGCAAATAAATAAGTAATTACAGAATATTTTTGACAACTAGGGTATTTCAATTTGACTGAAAAATTAATCAAGTTAAGAAATAGAAGTTGTGACAGGTAGGGAGATATAGTAAGATTCCAGGTCAATATCCTTTCATTTCAATTAAAGAATTTAAACATTATTATCTAATACATAATTTTAAAAAGGGGCACTTTTGAAAAACTTTAATTTGGTGATTATAATTATAAGAAAATGTTCACTACTTGTAATGTGCAGGAAATATGGAAAGGAAGGGAAGAGATTGTGGGAAAAAAACAGATAAGAGCAAAGAAACTAGGAGACATGTCTTTGTAAAATCATTGGAGGTACTATCTTTTCCCTATTGTGTATTATTGCTACCATTGTTGAAAATTAAGAGACTGTATATGCTTTGGTTTATTTCTGGGCTTTCTATTCTGTTCCGTTAGTCTATATGCCTGTTTTATGTCAGTGTGATACTGCTTTGATTATTATAACTTTGTAATATAATTTGAAATTGAGACTTGAGACATGCTGCCTCAACCTCCATTCTTCTTTCTCAAGATCACTTTGGCTACTAGAGCTCTTTTGTGGTTCCATACAAACTTTTGGATTGTTTGTTCTATTTCTGTAAAAATGTCATTTTAAGTTTGACAGAGATATGTCCAATCTGTATATCACTTTGGGTAGAATGGATTTTTTAATTTTTTTAGTTTCTGCTTTATAACAAAGTGAATCAGTTATATATATATACATATGTTCCCATAACTCTTCTCTCTTACATCTCCCTCCCTCCCACCCTTCCTATCCCACCTCTCCAAGTGGTCACAAAGCACCGAGCTGATCTCCCTGTGCTATGCAGCTGCTTCCCACTAGCTATCTACCTTACGTTTGGTAGTGTATATATGTCCATGCCTCTCTCTGGCTTTATAACAGCTCACACTTCCCCCTCCCCATATCCTCAAGTCTTTTCTGTAGTAAGTCTGTGTCTTTATTCCTGTCATACCCCTAGGTTCTTCATGACATTTTTTTTTAATTCCATATATATGTGTTAGCATATGGTATTTGTCTTTCTCTTTCTGACTTATTTCACTCTGTATGACAGACTCTAGGTCTGTCCACCTCATTACAAATAGCTCAATTTCGTTTCTTTTTATGGTTGAGTAATATTCCATTATATATATGTGCCACATCTTCTTTATCCATTCATCCGATGATGGGCACTTAGGTTGTTTCCATCTCTGGGCGATTGTAAATAGAGCTGCAATGAACATTTTGGTACATGACTCTTTTTGAATTATGGTTTTCTTAGGGTATGTGCCCAGTAGTGGGATTGCTGGGTCATATGGTAGTTCTATTTGTAGTTTTTTAAGGAACCTCCATACTGTTCTCGATAGTGGCTGTACCAATTCACATTCCCATCAGCAGTGCAAGAGTGTTCCCTTTTCTCCACACCCTCTCCAGCATTTATTGTTTCTAAATTTTTTATGATGACCATTCTGATCAGTGTGAGATGATATCTCAATGTGGTTTTGATTTGCATTTTTCTAATGATTAATGATGTTGAGCATTCTTTCATGTGTTTGTTGGCAGTCTGTATATCTTCTTTGGAGAAATGTCTATTTAGGTCTTCTGCCCATTTTTGGATTGGGTTGTTTGTTTTTTTGTTATTGAGCTGCATGAGTGGCTTGTAAATTTTGGAAATTGATCCTTTGTCAGTTGCTTCATTTGCAAATATTTTCTCCCATTCTGAGGGTTGTCTTTTGGTCTTGTTTATGGTTTCCTTTGCTGTGCAAAAGTTTTGAAGTTTTATTAGGTCCCATTTGTTTATTTTTGTTTTTATTTCCATTTCTCTAGGAGGTGGGTCAAAAAGGATCTTGCTGTAATTTATGTCATAGAGTGTTCTGCTTATGTTTTTCTCTGAGAGTTTGACAGTTTCTGCCCTTACATTTAGGTCTTTAATCCATTTTGAGCTTAGTTTTGTGTATGGTATTAGGGAGTGATCTAATCTCATACTTTTACATGTACCTGTCCAGTTTTCCCAGTTCCACTTTTTAAGAGGCTGTCCTTTCTCCACTGTACATTCCTGCCTCCTTTATCAAAGATAAGGTGACCATATGTGCATGAGTTTATCTCTGGGCTTTCTATCCTGTGCCATTGATCTATCTTTCTGTTTTTGTGCCAGTATCATACTGTCTTGATTACTGTAGCTTTGTAGTATAGTCTGAAGTCAGGGAGCCTGATTCCTCCAGCTCTGTTTTTCGTTCTCAAGATTGCTTTGGCTATTCGGGGTCTTTTGTGTTTTCATACAAATTGTGGATTTTTTTTGTTCTAGTTCTATGAGAAATGCTGGTGGTAATTTGATAGAGATTGCATTGAATCTGTAGATTGCTTTGGGCACTGGAGTCATTTTCACAATGTTGATTCTTCCCATCCAAGAATGTGGTATATCTCTCCATCTATTTGTATCATCTTTAATTTCTTTCATCAGTGTCTTATAATTTTCTGCATACAGTTCTTTTGTCTCCTTAGGTAGGTTTATTCCTAGATATTTTATTATTTTTGTTGCAGTGGTAAATGGGAGTGTTTTCTTGATTTCACGTTCACATTTTTCATCGTTAGAGTATAGGATTGCCAGAGATTACTGTGGGTTAATTTTGTATCATGCTACTTTACCAAATTCATTGATTGGCTCTAGTAATTTTCTGGTAGCATCTTTAGGATTCTCTATGTATAGTATCATGTCATTTGCAAACAGTGACAGTTTTACTTCTTCTTTTCCAATTTGGATTCCTTTTATTTCCTTTTCTTCTCTGATTGCTGTGGCTAAAACTTCCAAAACTATGTTGAATAAGAGTGGTGAGAGTGGGCAACCTTGTCCTGTTCCTCATTTTAGTGGAAATGTTTTCATTTTTCCATGATTGAGGATGATGTTGGCTATGGGTTTGTCATATATGGCCTTTATTATGTTGAGGAAAGTTCCCTCTATGCCTACTTTCTGCAGGGTATTTTATCATAAATGGGTGTTGAATTTTGTCAAAAGCTTTCTCTGCATCTATTGAGATGATCATATGGTTTTTCTCCTTCAATTTGTTAATATGGTTTATCACAGTGATTGATTTGCGTATATTGAAGAATCCTTGCATTCCTGTAATAAACCCCACTTGATCATGGTGTATGATCCTTTTAATGTGTTGTTCGATTCTGTTTGCTAGTGTTTTGTTGAGGATTTATGCATCTATGTTCATCTGTGATATTAGCCTGTAGTTTTCTTTCTTTGTGACATCCTTCTGGTTTTGGTATCAAGGTGATGGTGGCCTCACAGAATGAACTTGGGAGTGTTCCTCCCTCTGCTGTATTTTGGAAGAGTTTGAGAAGGATAAGTGTTAGCTCTTCTCTAAATGTTTGATAGAATTGGCCTGTGAAGCCATCTGGTCCTGGGCTTTTGTTTGTTGGAAGATTTTTAATCACAGTTTCAATTTCAATGCTTGTGATTGGTCTGTTCGTATTTTCTATTTCTTCCTGACTGAGTCTTGGCAAGTTGTGCATTTCTAAGAATTTGTCCATGTCTTCCAGGTTGTCCATTTTATTGGCATAGAGTTGCTTGTAGTAATCTCTCATGATCTTTTGTATTTCTGCAGTGTCAGTTGTTACTTCTCCTTTTTCATGCCTAATTCTATTGATTTGAGTCTTCTCCCTTTTTTTCTTGATGAGTCTCACTAATGGTTGATCACTTTTGTTTATCCTCTCAATGAACCAGCTTTTAGTTTTATTGATCTTTGCTATCATATCCTTCATTTCTTTTTCATTTATTTCTGATCTGATTTTTATGATTTCTTTCCTTCTGCTAACTTTGGGGTTTTTTTGTTCTTCTTTCTCTATCCTCTTTGATTTCTTCAGTGGTCACTTCGTTATTAAGTAGTGTATTGTGTAGCCTCCTTGTGCTTTTATTTTTTACAGATCTTTTACTGAAATTGATATCTAGTCTCATAGTGTTGTGGTCGGAAAAGATACTTGCTACAATTTCAATATTCTTAAATTTACAAAGGCTTGATTTGTGACCCAAGATATGATCTATTCTGGAGAATGTTCCACGAGAACTTGAGAAGAATGTGTATTCTGTTGTTTTGGGATGGAATGTCCTATAAATATCAATTAAGTCCATCTTGTTTAATGCATCATTTAAAGCTTGTGTTTCATTATTTATTTTCATTTTGGATGATCTGTCCATGGGTGAAAGTGGGGTGTTAAAGTCCCCTACTATGAGTGTGTTATTGTTGATTTCCCCTTTTATGGCTGTTAGTATTTGCCTTATGTATCGAGGTGCTCCTATGTTGGGTGCCTAAATATTTGCAATTGTTATATTTTGTTATTGGATCGATCCCTTGATCATTGTGTAGTGTCCTTCTTTGTCTCTTCTAATAGTCTTTATTTTAATGTGTATTTTTTCTGATATGAGAATTGCTACTCCAGTTTTCTTTTGGTTTCCATTTGCATGGAATATCTTTTTCCATCCCCTTACTTTCAGTCTGTATATGCCTCTATGTCTGAAGTGGGTCTCTTGCAGACAGCATATATATGGGTCTCGTTTTTGTATCCATTCAGTCAATCTGTGTTTTTTGGTGGGAGCATTTAGTCCATTTACATTTAAGGTAATTATCGATATGTATGTTCCTATTCCCATTTTCTTAATTGTTTTGGGTTCGTTATTGTAGGTCCTTTCCTTCTCTTGTGTTTCTTGCCTAAAGAAGTTCCTTTAGCATTTGTTGTAAAGCTGGATTGGTGGTGCTGATCTTTCTCAGCATTTGCTTGTCTGTAAAGGTTTTAATTTCTCCATCAAATCTGAATGAGATCCTTGCTGTGTAGAGTAATCTTGGTTGCAGGTTTTTCTCCTTCATCACTTTAAATATATCCTGCCAGTGCCTTCTGGCTTGCAGAGTTTCTACTGAAAGATCAGCTTTTAACCTTATGAGGATTCCCTTGTGTGTTATTTGTTGTTTTTCCCTTGCTGCTTTTAATATGTTTTCTTTGTATTTAATTTTTGACAGTTTGATTAATACTTGTCTTGGCGTTTTTCTCCTTGGATTTATCTTGTATGGGACTCTCTGTGCTTCCTGGACTTGACTAACTTTTTCCTTTCCCATATTAAGGAAGTTTTCAATTATAATCTCTTCAAATATTTTCTCAGTTCCTTTCTTTTTGTCTTCTTCTTCTTGAACCCTTATCATTCGAATGTTGGTGCATTTAATGTTGTCCCAGAGGTCTCTGAGACTGTCTTCAGTTCTTTTCATTCTTTTTTCTTTATTCTGCTCTGCAGTAGTTATTTCCACTATTTTATCTTCCAGGCCACTTATCCGTTCTCCTGTCTCAGTTATTCTGCTATTGATCTCATCTAGAGCATTTTTAATTTCATTTATTGTGTTGTTCATCGTTGTTTGTTTCATCTTTAGTTCTTCCAGGTCCTTGTTAAATGTTTATTACATTTTGTCTATTCTATTTCCAAGATTTTGTATCATGTTTACTATCATTTTTCTGAATTCTTTTTCAGGTAGACTGCCTATTTCCTCTTCATTTGTTAGGTTTGTTGGGGTTTTTATCTTGCTCCTTCATCTGCTGTGTGTATTTCTGTCTTCTCATTTTGTTTATCTTACTGTGTTTGGGGTCTCCTTTTTTCAGGCTACAGGTTCGTAGTTCCCTTTGTTTTTGATGTCTGTCCCCATTGACTAAGGTTGGTTCAGTGGGCTGTATAGGCTTCCTGGTGGAGGGAACTAGTGCCTGTGTTCTGGTGGATGAGGCTGGATCTTGTCTCTCTGGTGGGCTGGTCCATGTCTTGTGGTGTGTTTTGGGGTGTCTGTGGACTTATTATGATTTAGGCAGCCTCTCTGCTAATGGGTGGGGTTGTGTTCCTGTCTTGTTAGTTGTTTGGCGTAGGGTGTCCAGCACTGTAGCTTGCTGGTCATTGAGTGAAGCTGGGTGCTGGTGTTGAGTTGGAGATCTCTGGGAGATTTTAGCCATTTGATATTATGTGGAGCTGGGAAGTCTCTTGTGGACCAGTGTCTTGAAGTTGGCTCTCCCACCTCAGAGACACAGCCCTGACTCCTGGCTACAGCACCAAGAGCCTTTCATCCACACGGCTTGATACAGTGAAGGAATGGGGCAGTGAGGTGACTTATCCAAAGCCCACCAGTTAGTGCCTAACGCAAAAGTAAAACTGTGCTCTCCATTATGGATATTTTAACAGTATTACTTCTTCCAATCCATTAACATGGACAATCTTCTCATTTATTTGTATCTTCTATTGTTTTCATCAATGTTTTATAGTTTTCAGTGTAATATCTTTTACCTCCTTGGTTGAATTTATGCCTAAGCATTTTCTTCATTTTGATACTTTCATAAATTGAACTTTTTAAATTTTATTTTCAGATTGATTGTTTTTGATGTAAATAAATGCAGCTGATTTTTGTATGCTGAGTTTGTATTTATTTATTAGTTATAACATTTTTTTTTTTTACGTCTGTGGTATCTTTAGGGTTTTCTATATAGAATATCATGTCATCTGAAGAGGTAAATTTACTTCTTCTAATTTGGGTGTCTTTTATTTCTTTTTCTTTTCTGATTGCTCTTGCTAGTAATTTCAGTACTGTGTTTGATGTAAATGGAGAGAGTGGATATCTTTGCCTTGCACCAGATCTTATAAAGAAAACTTTCAGTTTTCCCTATTGTTTATGATTTTAGCTGTGGGCTTTTCATAAGTTTTATCATGTTGAGAAAATTTCCTTTTATATCTATTTTCTTCAGATTGTTTATGATGAATAGATGTTGAACTTTGTCAAGTGCTTTTTTCTTTTTCTGCATCTATTGAGATAATCATGTGGTTTTTATATTTCATTCTGTTAGTGTGGTGTATCACATTGGTTGATGTGTATATCTTAATCCAACCTTGCATCTCAGAGATATGTCCCCCCTGGTCTTGGTGTAAAATCTTTTTGATGTGCTGTTGAATTTAGTTTGTTAGTATTTTACTGAGGAATTTGCACATCTGTGCATCAGAGATATTGACCTGTAGTTTTCCGTTATTGTGATCTCTTTGTCTGGTTAAGGTATAAAGGAGATGATATCCTTGTAAAATGAATTTGGAAGTATTCAGTCTACTTTATTTTTTTTGGAAGAGTTTAAGAAGAATTGTTGTTAATTCTTCTTTCAACACTTGAGAAAATTCAATCATGAAGTCATCTGGCTTTTTTTTCTTGGAAATTTTTAATTACTTCTTCAATCTCAATTGTTATTGCTCTGTTCAGATGTTATTTTTCTACATAATTCAGTCTTGTTAGGTTGCATGTTACTAAGAATTTATCCATTTTTTCCTACATTATCCTCTTTGCATAAAATTATTCATAATAATTTCTTATATCCTTTTTATTTATGAGGTATCCATTGTAATGTCTTCTCTTTCATTTCTGATTTTGAGTCTTCTCTCTTTTTTCTTTAGTTAGTCTAGCAAATGGTTTGTCCATTATGTTTATTTTTTCATAACACAAACTCTTTTGGGAGAACTGGATATCCATATGCAAAAGAATTAAACAGGTCCCTTATATTATGCTATATCTAAAAATCAAATCAAAAAGGATTAGAGACTTAAATGTAAGACCTGAAACCATAAAACTCCTAAAAGAAAATATAGAAAATGCTCCTAGGTATTGGCCTTTCCATGATTTTATGGATATGACACTCAGGCAATGAAAGCAGAAATAAACAAGTGGGACTATATCAAATTAAAAAGCTTCTGCATACCAAATAAAATAATCTACAAAATGAAAGGCAACCTGTGAAAATGAAAGAACATATTTGCCAATTAACTACTTGATAATGGGTTAATATCTGAAATATATAATATTTATGCAACTCAATACCAAAAAAAAAAAAGATGAAAAAGGACCTGAATAAATATTTTTTTTTATAAAAGAAGACATACAGATGGGCAACAAATACATGAAAATGAGATCAATATTACTAGGTGTATACAAATGAAACCACAATGAAGTATCACCCATACCTGTTAGGATAGCTATTACCAAAAAATAAAAAATATAAGTTGGTGTGTCAGGTTGTAGAGAAAAGGAAACCTTTGTATATGGTCAGGAGAGATATTTTATTCCTGTCTTCATTGCAGCAGTATGGAAACAACTTTCTTCATTTCCCCCAGTTTACCACCCCTGTTAAACACTGTTTAACTCTCTGCTTCTATGAATCCAACGTTTTATGATTCCATATATAAGTTAGATCATGCAGTGTTTTTATTTTACTTAGCATAATGACCTCAAAGTCCATCTATTATGTCACAAATGTCATGATTTCCTTCTTTTTATGGCTACATAATATTCCTGTGCATGTGTGTATATACACAGTTTACCCTTAAAGAATGTGGGAGTTGGGGAGTTGATCCCCAACCCCAGCATTCAAAAAACTACATATAACTTTATATTCAGCAATCCATATCTGCAGTCCTGTATCTGTGGATTCAACCAACCTTAGATCATGTAGTACTGGAGTATGTATTTACTGAAGAAAATCTATGTGTAAATAGACCCACACTGTTCAAACCCGTGTTGTTGAGGGTCAACTCTATATGCATGAGTTAATGTCTGGGCTATCTATTCTATTCCATTAATTAATATATCTCTTTTTATGCCAATGCCATACTATTTTGATTACTATGTCTTTGTAGTATAGTTTGAAGTCAGGAACTGTGATGCCTCTAGCTTTGTTCTTCTTTCTTAAGATTGCTTTGTGCATTTGAGGTCTTTTGTAGTTTCATAAAATTTTTAGGATTGCTTTTTTAATTCTGTGTAAATTTCATTGAGATTTTGATAAGGATTGTTTTGAATCTACAGATTATTTTGGTAACATGGACATTTTAGCAATATTAGTTATTCCTATCTATATTCTTCCATTTGCTTGTGTCTTCAATTTTGTTTATTAGCGTCTTAGAGTTTGCACTGTACAGATCCTTCACCTTCTTGCTTAAATTTACTCCTAGTTATATTATTATTCGGAGGCAAATATAAATAATATTAGTTCCTTAATTTCTTTGTTGATAGATTGTAGTATATAAAAATGCAACTTATTTTTTTATGTGGACCTTGTATTACTAAATTTGTCGATTAGTTCTAACAGTTTTTTGGTGGAATCTTTAGAATTTTCTATATATACGATAAGGTTATCTGCAAATGAAGGCAATTTTACTTTTTCCTTCTGATTTAGATGACTTTTATTTCTTTTTCATGCTTAATGGCCTGGCTAGGACTTTCAGTACTATGTTAAATAAAATTAGTGAAAGGTGGCATCTTTTCCTTAGAGAAAAATCTTTCAGATTTTACCATTGAGTATATATTATCAGTGACATTTTCACATATGAATTTTATTATGTTGAGGTACATTCAATCTACAAAGATTTTATATATATAATGTACATATATAATTTCATATATAAAGGTTAGGTTTTGTCTACAAGGTTATAGATTTCTATATATTTACATATAACATATATAATTGCATATATTTATATATAACATATGATATATAATATTAATGCTAATATGCAATATGGTATATATTAATATAGTAATTGTAATATAATATTAATATATTATGTATATTATTATGCATATATTATACATGTAATTATATTAAATATATATTTAATTTATTAATATGTATATTAGTGCATATAGTATATATTAATATAATATACAATAATATAATTCATTATATATTATTGTTATATTGTATTATATCGATGTATATTATATAATATATATAAATACCATATTATATAATATATAATATATAAAATGTAAATATATTATAGTATTACATTTATTATATATTATATTATACAGTATATAATTATAATTATAATATATAAATATATATTATACATTCTATATAATATATATACTTTTATATATATTTTGTATACATTATATATATAATTTTATGTTGGAGTATAGTTGATTAATAATGTTGTGTTAGTTTCAGGTGTAAGGAAAGTGATTCCATTATACATATACTTGTAGCTATGCTTTTTCAAATTCTTTTCCCATTTACGTTATTACAGAATTTGAGTAGAGTTCCCTGTGATATAGAGGGTTTTCATCATGACTGAAAGTTGAAAATTTTTAAAGGCTTTTCTCTCATCTATCAAGATAACCATATTACTTTTATCCTCCATTTTATTTTAGTTTAGTTTAGTTTACTTGTTTTTTTTTTTTTTTTTTTTTTTTTTTTTTTTTTGCGATACGTGGGCCTCTCACTGCTGTGGCCTCTCCCATCATGGAGCACAGGCTCCGGACGCGCAGGCTCAGTGGCCATGGCTCACGGGCCCAGCCGCTCCGTGGCATGCGGGATCCCCCCAGACCGGAGCATGAACCTGTGTCCCCTGCATTGGCAGGCAGACTCTCAACCACTGCGCCATCAGGGAAGCCCCTATCCTCCATTTTATTAATGTTGTGCATCACATTTTCACAAATATTCAACCATCCTTGCATCCCTGGATATATCCCATTGGATCATGGTGTATGATCTTTGTAAGGTACTGCTGAATTTTGTTTGCTATTATTTTGCTGACAATATTTGCATCTATGTTCATCAGGGGTATTTTGTTCATGCCTGTAACATTCTTTTCTTGTGGTGCCCTTGTCTGGTTTTGGTATCTCGGCAATGTTGAGCTCGTAAAATGAGTTTAAAACGATTTCCTCCTCATCTTTTTTGTAAGATTTTGAGAAGAATTAGTATAAATTCCTCTTTAACTGTTTGGTAGATGAATATTTTGTTAATTCTATCACTTTAGGAAGCTGTATCCTCATGAATATTACCTTTACTTGGCCGTATTCAATACACATCATTTTGAAAATAACATGGCTTCAAATTTTCTTCTCTAATTACAAAAAGTTCCTCCTACTTAAAGGAAAAATATGCACATACAGACAATTAACATGGTTGTTCAGTGAGGCCTATTGTATTTATTCCAATTTGTGTTTTACCCATGATGATTTCTTCTAGAAATTTGATACTTTCAGATTGGCTCCCAGAGCTGCCAAAAGTATTTATTTTTCCTTATTCATCAAAAGTTTCTTCCTGAATTACATGTCACTTTGCTGTATAGTTCCAAACCTTTTCTAATCCAACTTGTTTATTTATCAAAATCTCTAGAAACAATGAAGAAGTTAACCGTAACTTAGGATTTTATAGAGGCACAGAAAGTGTAAACATATAGAAGATATCACATTTTGGATATATCTACATTATGGAGAGCATGTGTATTAGTAAGAGCACTGGCTTTGGAGCATAGATCTTTTTCTTTTTCTGTCCCTATTGACAAGTCCCTGCATATTTTGAACAAAATCACATAATAAAACTAAAGATCAATTTCCTTTCTTATAAAATGAGCACATCAGATATACCTTCCTTCAAAATAGTATGGGACATTATTCTTTTTCATAGGGTTTGAGTAGATAGAAACTATAAGAACAAAGATGTTATTTTAAGTGTAAAGTACTAAACGTTTCACAATTATTCAAAAATATAATAACACTATTTGTTTTAATATGTGATTCTCCTTTAATCCTAGAGTATTAATGTTTGACTTTTCAACAGAACATCTTCAAAAAATAACACGTCCAGGTGAATTTTGTAGTCTTTATAATGTAAAATATAGTGTGTATTCATAAGAATGGACCAAAAAGAAAAGCAGATACTTTTTAGCTCAAAGTAAACAGTTGGGCAAACACATCACAAAAGAACATCAACTAACAACTTTAAAGGCTAAAGGCCCTGTCATATTTTCTTTCAACCATTGATCCCCTTGGCAAAAATACTCCTGATCTTAATTTGTATTGTTATTGCTTTTTTCTTCTTTCCTTATGATTTTACCATGTAAGTTTGCATCTTAAAGGTGTATTCAATATATTTCTCTTTCTTTTAAAGACATTTGTACAGTGTGCATTGTTTTCATCTGTCTTTTGCCATTATATTTTTCCCAATTTTTTAGTTATGTAATATTTTATTTTAAGAGGGCACTACACTTTTTTAAGCATTTTGCTGGTTATGAAAACTTAGGTTGTTTCCAGTTTGTGCCTATTAGTATGTGTCTATTAGTACTACTGAAATATTTTCTTAGTTGCATTTTTATGCAATTTTTTAGTATATACCTAAGAATAGAATTGCTAAGTTTGGGGGAATACATATTTCTAAGTTTAATAGAAAATCTCTGTTGTACAAGTGATTAAACCAATATATATTATATATAGCTGTATATGAAAACTCCTGTTGTATTACATTCTGTCTAACACTTAGTAATCTCTATCTCTTTTCCTTCCTTCCTTCCTTCCTCCCTCCCTTAGCCATTAAGGATGGTAAATAGTTTGGTATCACATTGGGGCTTTTAATTTGCACTTGCTTAATGAATAATTATGATTGGCACATGTAGATATCTTCTTTTTCTACATGCCTGTTTAAGGCTTTCATTTGTTATTCTATTTTGGTATTTGTCTTACTATTAGATTTGCAGAGATTTTTCAAAGGTATTATTTAGATATGAGATATTTCTTTTAATTTGGTGCAAATATTCTCTCATTATATGACTTTGTAATTTTCATTTTATACTCTTTTATTTAATACATTTTTATTGGAATATAGTTGATTTACAATGTTATGTTAGTTTCTGCTCTACAAAGGCAAATATATGTATAACTCATTAGATACTTCTTTAATGATATTATTTGATGAACTGGAGTTCTTCCTTTAATTGTATTCAATTTGGCTAATTTTTTCTGTAATGATAATGTTTTTATGACCTCTTTAGAAACTTTTCTGATCCAGATATTTTCCTATATTTTTTCTAAAATTACATATATTTATAAATATTCAGAACTACAAATTTTCTTGGGAGTGACGTTTCTATATGGTGTGAGGTAGAGGACCTGCTTTTTTTTTTTCTCATCCTCCCACTGGGAATGAGCTTGTAGTCAATTACTGAAAAGACTGTATTTTTCCCACCATTCTTTTTTTTTTTTTTCTTTTTTTTGCGGTATGTGGGCCTCTCACTGCTGTGGCCTCACAGGCTCCGGACGTGCAGGCTCAGTGGCCATGGCTCACAGGCCCAGCCGCTCCGCGGCATGTGGGATCTTCCCGGACCAGGGCACGAACCCGTGTCCCCTGCATCGGCAGGCAGACTCTCAACCACTGTGCCACCAGGGAAGACCTCCCACCATTCTTTTGATCCAAACTTGTTCTCATCATATCTCCATATATTCTAATGATTATTATTATTATTGACATTGTTATTTTTTTTCATTTTGTGGAAGTACCATTGTTTATTCCATCACTCTCAACTTTATAAATGTCTGTATTAAATTATAGTTATTTTGATCTGTAGACACCATCAAAAACAACATTATTGTAAATATACAGCAACCTATTGAGGCAGGAGATAGATGGGCTCCAGGTTAAGCATTTACAACTAGCCTTCTGTTTACATTTCACAGGGCAGGAAAAAATGTGGGCTTGGTCTAGACACTTAGAGCTAGCCTCCTGTTTGCATTTCCTGAGACAGGAGACAGGTGAGCTTCAGGTTAGACATTTAAAATGAGCTTCCTATTTGCTCTCTGAAATGGAAGCAATGGCAGAAATGGGGTAAATAGCCAAGTTTTGTCTATTGTGGATAACTTAAGATAGCAGTCATGGCGAGAACAAAGGGGGCAAAACCTATTTGAGCAAAGGATCAAAGGATCTCTGCTTTCCCCCCTCCTTGGGGCAAGGGAGACACAACACATGTGTAGAAATGCTCCTTGGGGGTCAAAAGTCAGGGGACAACTCCAGGCCATGGTGACTCTTGCTTCTCCCAGACACCTTCCTGTCAGGGTCCATCTTGGCTGAGAGGTGCGTGTGCACGTAAGGGGAGGGTCCTGAGACAGATTAGCCAGGGGTAACAAAGAAAGATGATTGGCCAGAAGGGAGACAAAGACCCGGAAAACTGCTTCTTTATAAAGGATTTAAACTTCCCAAAGGTGTGACTCACTCTCTCTGTTTGCCTGTGCATCTTTCTGCATGTACTTTGTTTTTCCAATAAACATTTTACTTTTCTCTTTACCTTCTGCCTCCTCACCTGAATTCTTTCCCAATAAGGCAGACAATAACTGGGGGCTTATGTCCTAGCTGCTGGTCTCTGTGGTCTAGCAGTTAGGACTCCCAGGCAGGGAATTTTTTTCATGAAATTCACCTAAATGTCTAGAGCAGGAGTCAGACAATTTAGACCAGGATCTTGACAACCATAAACTTTAAAATCGAGTCCACATAGAGAAATGGATATGGAATAGGGCCTTGATGGAATGCTAGAAAAAGGAACTGTATTTGAAACAGAAATAAGTCATCCGTCCATTAACATGGTGATATATCACCTTCTGATCCTGAGTAAAAGGACGATATGATTTTGTTTTAAATTAATTCCACCTTAAATGGGCATAGGATTACCTTGCTAGATCAATGGACATGAGACTTGGTTCAGGATAGAGCTCTTCACAGGTTGTGCTAGAGCATAGATTTTTGCTCGAGATATTACAAATCTTCCATAAGTGTAGTCAAACCAGATCCCATTAGGGAAATAAAAATGACTTAAAATATCAGTAAACCAAATACAAATACCTGAAACCAAAGGATGAGTTTCAGGTTTAAAATTCTAATTTATAAATTTATTCAACATATATTTATTTTATTAAGTGCATAATATATGTCAGGATTTATGAAAGCTGTTCTACATTCTGGTGAGAGTATACAGATGGTAAAACACTTATATACACACATAAATGTTATATACATAAGAAGTTCAAAGACCAGGGCACAGAATATGCTTGGAATGTTAAAGAAACATAAGCAGACTAATGTAGCTGGAGAAGAGAAAAGCAGAGTGAGTTGATAGATAATGAGGTCAAAGTAGTAGATGAAATCAAATTCTGTAGGCTGTCTAATCCTTTGTACTGATTTTGCCTTTCACTCTCTTAGCATGGGAATTCATTTAAGTAGCCAGAGCACAGGAATTATATAATCTAATTTAAATATTGAGAGGATCACCTTGGCTGGCAGAGGAGAATAATTACAAGGATAAGAATGAGAGGAGAAAGGACAATCAAGAAACTATTAGAATAATTATATTATCAAATTATGATGTCTCAGAATGGAGAGGTAGAAATGTATACTCTGAAAAGTGATGATTCTCAGTATACTTTGAAGATAAATTTGGCAGAATTTACCTTTTTTTTTGTGTTGGTATGCAAGAAAGGAACTAGAGAATGACTCACACTTTTGAAGCTGAATAAAGAGATTTTGTTGATTGAAGAGATGAGGGGAAGAGCAAGTTTGTGTGGAGAGGAGAACTTGGTTTTAGAGATATTAAGTTTAAAAATTAGACATATAAGTGATGATACATAGGGAGTTGTACAGATGTGTCAGGATTTCAGGGTAAATATCTGGCTAGAGGTACATATTTGGGAGTTGTTAACACATCATTAGTGTATCAAGCCATAATCATGGATAAGGTATGTAAAGATGGGGATGGCACTAATGATAGAGTCCTGTGGCAGTCCAATATGAGTACATCAGAGACAGGAAATAAAACTGAGAGAGATGAGTCATTGGATTACAATAAACCAATTGAAAATAGTGTTTTGGAAGCCAAGGAAGTAAAGTATTCCATGAAGGTGAATGTGATCAGTTGTCACATGCTTCTGATAGGTCAAGTAGAATGAGGACTGAGAAGTGACCAATGAACTTGGAGACTTGGAAGTCACCTGTAACTTTAGTAAGAACACATTTTCTGAATACCTAACTGCAGTGGTTTCAAGAGTGACTAAAGGAGGGATATAGTGAAAAGTAGGGAGAAGTATAAAAGAGTTATCGAGAATAGATGGAGAGTGAATGGAGTAGGGAACTATACAGAATTCCTGGGAAGTACTTAAGGTTAGTTAAAGTTTTTTGGGTTTTTTTTAGTGTTGTTAAGCTACTTATCTACAGGGGCAGAGTAGGCCAAGAGTTGAATTGAACAAGGATTGGAAGACAGAGGAAGTGAGAGACAAAGAGATGTAAGAGGTCTACCAGGGAACAAGTATGATCATGGACAATGGACCATGTCCTGCATAAACAGGGAAATGAAGATGTGCACTGGAGAGTGAGTGTGGAGGATAAGCAGCTAGAATGACATTTGCAGCAATATGGATGGACCTATTATATTAAGTGAAGTAAGCCAGACAGAGACAAATACCATATGATATCATTTATATGTAGAATCTAAAAATATATATATACAAATCAACTTATATACAAAACAGAAATAGACCCACAGATGTAGAAAAATTATGGTTATCAAAGGGGAAAGGGGGAAGAGGGATAAATTAGGCATTTGGGATTTACGTATACACACTTCTATATATAAAATACGTAACCAACAAGGACCTACTGCATAGCACAGAGAATTATACTCAATATTTTGTAATAACCTATAAAGGAAAAGAACCTGAAAAAGAATGCATATACTGAATCTCTTTGCTGTACACCTGAAACTAACACTACATTGTAAATCAACTATATTTCAATAAAAAAATTAATAAAAAAGAAAAGCCATTGTCTAGTTAACCTTAGAAAAAAAAAAGGAAACAGTGGGCATTTGGTGCTGGTAGCAGATCTGATAAGTGTTAAAGAATTGTAGCAGTTAGGTTAATAGAAGGGGCAAGAAGGTAAAGAGATGATGGAATGACATAGGGTTGTTTGCAATTCCAAATTTATTGACGTGGGCTAAGATGATTGAAGTGGGTGGCTAAAGTAGGTTCGGGGACAAGAGCTTTGGAGGAGAAGACTTTGAAGTCCAAGGTGTTGGAAAATCACATAGTAGAGAGATCTATAGTGAACTGAATGCAAAATCTTTAAGAAATAAGTGTAGATAATCTCTGGCTCTGTAGATGACTAGAACGAAGAGGCATATTTCATAACAAACCCCAAATATTGAGATACACTATTGGTATACGCATTGGGAAAAGAAATAACAAATTTTGAAAAATATCATCCATATTCAAGGCATCTTGGAATGACAATCAGTAACTATCCTAAAGAAATACACTTGTATTCTAGCAGATGAAAGGTAAGTAGACTTAATAATATATACTATGCATAGATTTTCAAGTTAAGAAACAAATTATCACAAGAAGAATTTAAGAGTCTGTAGGAAAAATTTCAGTGTATGAAAGAGAAATTTTTTATTAGAATGTGGAAACTGATTTGCTGACTAGGACCCCATTGCAGATCTTCATGACTAAATATCTTTTAAGATTCTTAGCAAAATTATAAGATTCTTCTGTTGTTTTTGGTTGACTCAAGAAAAATGAAAGGACATACATGACCACAAAGTTTCTTCAAAGTGTTCAAATGTATTTTTTGAGTTCTGTATAAAGTTTTGTTAAATACATACAATTATTTTAAGAACTCTAATCAATCTAACTATCTAATCAATGTAACTTGTTAATGAACTTTCTACAGTCAAAGCCTAATAACAGAAAAACAATAAATAGCTTGGTATATATGTCATTGTTATAGTTGTTGCTTAATTGTTTTGTGCTAGTTGTTGCCACTGTAAAACTTCTTCAAAATTTATCTAATGGCTTCCATTCCTCACTATAGATTTATAAAAATCTCTGCTCTTAAAATGTTTCTGAACAGCCATAGCATTCATAATATATTATGGATAGCTTTATATAAAGAATAGCAATAGGAATTTGTTATGAATAATTTATATGTAGTGATTTCCAAAACAAAGTCATAAAATATATACTAAAAATAAAATGGTTTTGTTTGGCCTGAGTTAAGACAAAAAAAAGTTTAAACAGAAAACTTGTAAGCTACTTAAATTTATGTAAAACAGTAAAAATACACACTTCCTGTATGCTGTTTATATGTCTTTACCATAACAACATGAGTACAGATTTTCATCTTATTTTCTGATGTTTCAATATTATTGAAATTTGTACCAGTTTTACGTTAAACATATTAAAAATAATGGAATATAGATGAATTGATGGGGGGAAATTTCTTCTGCCCACAGTCTTTAAATCACCAGGGGACTCAAAATACCTGAAGTTCCATGCTGTTAGCAAAATGAAATCAGTATGTATGACTGTAAAAATAATCTGAGGAATAACTGAAGACTCTTATTCTAATAAACATAATCAAGGATGCTACCCCTGAAAAATAAAGTTTTCTGCTTAAAGCAACTGCACTGTGGGAAATTGAACTCTTAATCTCCCACTGTTTCATACTTGGGCAGAGGTCCAGGGCTGCAATAAATTGTAAAATTTCTCATTTTATGTTTGCTCCTTCGTGTTGGGTAGACCCAGAGGCAGTGGGGGTTACATATATGATCATTCTACTGTAATGTTTTAAAATTTCTAATGATAATCATTATAATAAACTGCAAATAAGTGAGTTTATTTAACTCAAGTATGATACCATCCCTTAGCTATTGAACAGAAGACAAGATATTTGATATGATTTTATGATGATTCATTATAATAAAACCAATAACAACAATAATAGGAAAAAGATTTATTAAGTATCCAGCATACACTAGGCACAGATTTGTATATATTTTAACATGGATAATTTTATGTCATCCTTCTTCATAACCCCATGAGATAGGTACTGTTATTGGCTAAATTTTACTAATCTGGATGCTGAGGTTTATATTTGGAGAAATTAAATAAATTGTTAACTATAATATAGTTAATTTCTGGATATTACATCAAAAATCTGCTAATTCAACAACCCAAACTATGATCTTAATCAGTGCACATACTTCACGCTACTTAATAAGCTTGTCAAATTGTTTCATCTTTTTTTTTTTAAATTTATTTAATTTATTTATTTTTGGCTGTGTTTGGTCTTTGTTGCTGTGTGAGGGCTTTTTCTAGTTGTGGTTAGCGGGGGCTACTCCTCGTTGTGGTACGTGGGCTTCTCATTGCAGTGGCTTCTCTTGTTGTGGAACACGGGCTTTAGGTACACGGGCTTCAGCAGTTGTGGCATGCGGGCTCAGTAGTTGTGGCTCATGGGCTTAGCTGCTCCATGGCATGTGGGATCTTCCCGGACCAGGGCTCAAACCCACGTCCCCTGCATTGGCAGGCAGATTCTTAACCACTGCGCCACCAGGGAGACCCTATCAGACTGTTTTTTAAAAACTTTTCCTATAAGATTTCTAACTGCATGATGATAACACTCATCTTTCCTTGATGTAGTTAGTATGAGTAAGCTATTCCATATTGATCCAGAAATAGAAAACTGTTTCTTACAATAAAATTTTTAATCCTTATCTTCAGTAATGTGAGACACATTTAGAGATATAGCTTCCTAAGCTTCTCTGCTTAGCTTATGTAAATTTTTATCTTTAACTCAGAAGAACATTTAAGTACTTTATAAAATCTATTCCTGTTTTTGGCCTGTTTAACTGGTTTGGAAAATAGGACATGGATTCATTACTTACTGTATAAATTCTCTTTACCACTTCCTTAAATTTGTTTTAAGGAATACTTTCTTGAAATGTGATAGTTTAACTATAGGTCTTATGTTCTAAGATTTGGTAAGCAAGTTCATGCTTTTGCATTCTTTCATGAATATTCAGTATTTGCTGTTTGAAAGCTAGTTACTGTGGGTTTAGTACTAAGAATGCTACAACCATAATTCTTTTTTACCACTGCCCTGAGATTCACTAATAGTGGATTTATCACCTTAATGAGCAAACAATTTAATGGCTAAATCCACTGCATATTTTCCATCTTATACTCTTCCCCATAGCCTATGACACTGTTAATAACAATTCATTCCTTACAAGAATTTTTGTCATAAGAATCCATGTCACTATACTCATTTTCCCTTTGCCTATTTGATGCTTCAAAATATCCTTTCTGAACTGCTCTTTCTCTGCCTAGGTAACATATTATCAACACAATTCTATAAAGAATATGTGGTACATATATACAATAGAATACAGCTCAGCCATATAAAGGAGTGAAATAATGCCATTTGCAGCAGTATGGATGTACCTAGAAATAATCATACTAAGTAAAGTAAGTCAGAAACAGAAACACAACCATCATATGATATTACTTATATGTGGAATTTAAACTATGACACACATGAACTTATCTACAAAAGAGAACAAGACTCACAGACATAGAGAAGAGACTTATGGTTGCCGGGGGCGGGGGAGTGGGGGAAGGATGGACTGCGAGTTTGGAATTAGCAGATGTAAACTATTATGTATAGAATAGATAAACAACAAGGTAGGTCCTACTGTATAACACAGGGAACTATATTCAATATCCTGTGATAAACCATAATGAAAAAGAATATATATATATATATATATATATGTAATTGAATCACTTTGCTGTACAGCAGAAAATAACACAATATTTTAAATCAACTATACTTCAATAAAATCGACTGAAAAAGAAGACAATACTAGGCCCTCTTCCATTCTCACTAGACTCACGCTTAATGAGAGATGTGATCTACTACCTGGGAGATAAATTACTAATATACGGTGATGTGCTAAATCTATATCTCCTTCCTAGAACTCTCTGTTGTGCTCCAGGTCCAGTTCCTCTTCGACATTTTCACTTGATATACAAAAAGCCGATCAAATTAAATGTGCTAAAAAGTGAGCTAATCAATGTCTTCTCACCCCAAAATAATTCCCCTCCTTTCAGAATATGACTTCAGCCCTTGCCCAAACAAATCCCGCATCCTTTTTTGTTGTTCCATCACCATGTCCAGTTAAATCTAGCACCAAAAACATATCCCCAGTCTCTTTACTGATTTTTATTTCCCTAAAAATGATAATAAATCCACGTATTATTTGTTTCCTACTTTTTTATCTATATGGCCACCCATGTGTCTTGCTTTTGGCATTTCTACCATGTTATACTACTTGTGGTTCTTCCAATGATTCCCATTTGTCACCCTGTCTAATCTTCTCACTTGGCACAGAGCACTCATTCTCCTTCCTCATCAACACTTCCCACTCCTGTCTGCCTTTATCTCTGTAACTTTTATTCATCATCTTTAATTTAGTCCACAGATTAGAAGGTTTTACAACAGAAAACATTCCTTGATATTTAAATACTGAATTAGGTGACTCTCTTGTTCTCTGATGAAAATTATTGCCTATCAGATACATCATAATTGCCTTTTTAGTTATTATTATTCCTTGGAAATCCCATGTCCTTTAAGGCAAATAGAATAGTTTGCCATTGCAGTTTCAGGATCTAGCATAGTAAAATTTACAAAACAGGTTTACAAAACTAATAGATAAATTACAAGAATAAATGAGTCTCTTTCTTCAAACAATTCACAGGTGCATAGATTCTGATTAAAATAATCTTACAAATGTGAGGATTTAATTTTGCTCCACTGAATATTAACTGGGAAGTAGGTAAATAATTAACCCCACCTCAGAGGTCTTTCTTTATAAAAGTACCAGATTATAAAATCCTTGTTTCCTTATTGCTGAAGCCTTTATCTGAAGTTTTAAATATTCTATTATTATAGACTTTGCATTTCAGGAAAGCATGTCTATTTCGAGTACTACACAATTAACCAGTTTGCTTACTATCAACTTAATCCTTAAATTTTCTTTTCAGGAATGAATATTTACTCCTATCTTGATTACTTATATTATTTTTAAAATTATTTTTATGACTTTTTGATGACTTGATAGTAGAAATTTTAGATAAGATTGTAGACAAAATAGATGTATTTGAAACTTTTAAGAAAAATGCTCACAAAAGGAAGTTTTGTGTCAAGTATTTAGAAAAAAATCTTGTTTTTTTTTCTGATTAAAATAAAGCCTCCGTCTTTTATTTTTTCATGTAAAACAAACACAAATATATGTGAATAACACATTAAACAAAAAGTTTATTTGCACTGTGGATTCAAATATTTCCAGGTAATTACAAATGAAAACATTGTTATAAATGTTCTTATAACATTTCACAAATACTTATGCTTATTTATAGTATTTGGATTTAATAGAACATGGCATAGAATAAATAGTAAAATTGATAGCAATAAAAATGAGTATATTATTTTCTGATATATGGAAACAGGGGTAACACAAATGCTCTCTTAAGGACACAGTGTTTTTAATATCTCTTATCTAAAAACCAGCATGTAACAAACACTTATGTAGTCAAATGTTAGCAGTACCTGTGCAGTTGGAGATATTGTGGTTCGCTCTTGAACAAGTGTACAGAAAAGGAAGATTCATAATTGCTTGAACATAAAATTCCAACCTCACTTGGAAAATTATAAGTGGCTACTCCTATAATATATCAATATTTTTTTCTTTTGAGCATTATTAATACTTTATAAACAATTTTTGCTCAAGAAAGAAAAAGGTTTTCACAAGGGTTAATTAAAAGGAAGCAAATATAGTGCATTAAAAAGGGTGATTTTGTAAAGTCTGACAGACATGGATTTCTGTGTGTGCTTTTCCACAAACTAGTTGTGTGAACTAAGCCAAATTATATAACTTTTCTAAGCCTCCATGTTCTCTAATATAAAATGAGAGTATATTGTCTACCTCCTTGTAATGTGAGAATTCAAATATATTATATATATATATATATATATATATATAGAGAGAGAGAGAGAGAGAGAGAGAGAGTCTTGCACAAAATGGACACTTAATGAATCATTTTCTGTTTCTTCTTATCCTTTTAATTTCCTGGATTTTAAATTCTAAATGGGTGAATAGATTTATTTTGATCTTAACTTTTGGAGAAACAATTGTAATTTACCTTTTATTAAAGATAGAATTATACTAGTCATCAGATAAGATACCTGATAAAATAATGGGTAATTACTTAAGTGATCAGGGACTACTTTTTACTTATATCCATTTACATATTAATTGTTATTGTTATCATTATTTTTGATACATACTTCTTAGTTCATCAAAAACTATAATCATCTTATTCTTAAGGGCACTGTCTCATTTTATTCTTCCCCTTCCTCTTTATGCCTAACAGCAAACTCTAAGGAATAATAAGAAACACAGGGAGGTCAGCTCGGTGCTTTGTGACCACGCAGAAGGGTGGGATAGGGAGGATGGGAGGGAGACGCAAGAGGGAGGAGATATGGGGATATATGTATATGTATAGCTGATTCACTTTGTTATAAAGCAGAAACTAACACATCATTGTAAAGCAATTATACTCTAATAAAGAAGTTTAAAAATAATAGAATAGAAAAAGAAAAAGAAATAGTGGTGCACCTGCTGCATGGGGCTAGATAAAACCTGGCAAGAGTTGGTCCTTGCATGCCTGCTGCAAGGTGCAAAAAAAAAAAAAAAGAAAGGCCTTCACTAAGGCCATATATTTTGCTCCTGTGGCCGCCAGCTTCTCTGCACATTTGGCACTACTGGGGGTCCGATTATCCATACCACCTCTGCACCCTGTCCTCACAGGGGCAGACCCAAGTGCTCCAAGGCAGTCCCAGGAGCAGAATCCTGTGGATGGCCCACACTCAGAAGTGGGGATAAAACCAAAGCTGGACCCAGGAGTGGGGAGACCAAGGGAGAGGATGGAAAATCTTTCCATCAGCTGCACAAGCTGCAGATTAAATCCCTGCAATCAGCGAGGTAGACCCTGTGTCTATGGACTATTTGAGTAGACACAGTTCCCAGAAATGAAAACGGTCCAGCTCTGGCAGCTGTGGACTTTGGGAGCAAGCACACGTGGCAGTTGGGCCAGTTCAGAGACTGAGTGGTCCCCATGGAGCCCACAACAAGTCCAGAGACCTACCCAGAGGTAGTGGAGGGTCTCTTGGAATGGTGGAGGTGGGCTGTGGCTTACAGTGGGAGCAAGGACACTGACAGCTGAGACATCAGGATAACATTATTATTACTACTATTACTACTATTTTTATTATGTTTTGATTCATCCTGTTGTTGCTTCTTTTTTTTAAAATTTTTTTACTTTTGTTGTTCTTGTTCTTCTTGTTGTAACTGTTTTTATTATTCTTATTTAGACTTTTGGCTAAATAAGCCTTGTTTTTTAACATATTTTTTTATCTTTCATTTTTATTTTTTAAAAATATTTCTATTTTTACTTTGTTTTTTGGTTGTCCTGTGTTCTTTCCCCTTTTCTTTTCTTACAACTTTTTCTTTAATGTATTTTTTAAAATATATTTCTATTTCCACTTTGCTTTTCTGTTGTTCTATGTTCCCCCCCCCCTTTTTTTTAATCATTTATGTCAGTTTGTTTTTTGTTTCTTTGCTTTATTCTTCAGCTGGAAATCTGCTCTGGTTTTGCTTTTTGGCTTTGTGTTTTTGTTAGTTTTGTTTTTAGTTGTTTGATTTCATTTTTGGGTTCTTTTGTTTGTCTGGTTGTTATCTTGCTTTTTGTTTTATTTGATTCTGTTTTTACTCCTTTTGTGTGTGTGCATGTGTTTCCTTGTTTCTGTTTTTGTTTGTGTGATTTTGCTTTTACCATTTGTCTAGAGTTTTGTTTGTCTTTTTTTTTTAATCCCCTTTATTGCTGTAATGAGCAACTGCAGGGTCTTCGTTCCCCTCCAGGAAGTCAGGCCTGAGCCTCTGGGGAGAGAGTGCCAAGTCCAGGACTCTAGACCACCAGAGAATTCCCAGCCCCAAGGAATATTATTTGGTGAGAGTTCTCAAGGGAGCCTCTATCTGAATACAAGACCAGCTCCACGCAACTGCCTGCAGCTTCCAACTCTGGACACCTCACACTAAACAAAAAGCAAGACAAGAACACAATACACCCATCAGCAAAGAGGCTACCGAAATTCATACAAAGCTTACAGACACCCCAAAACATACCACCTGACATGGTCCTGCCCATCAGAGAGAAAAGACTCAGCTCCACCCACCAGAAAACAAGCACAAGTCCCTCCAATCAGTAAGCCTACAGAAGCTACTGGACCAACATCAGAACTGGGGGCAGAGAACAGAAGCAAGAGGAGTTATGACCCTGCAGCATGGGGAAAGGAGACCTAAGACACAGTAAACTAGACAAAATGAGAAAACAGAGAAATATCCTGAAGACAAAGGAGCAAGATAAAACCCCAAGACTGAATAAATAAAGAGGAAATAGGCAAGCTAACTAAAAAAGAATTTAAAGTAATGATAGTAAAGATGATCCAAAATTCCAATAATACAGTGTAGGCACAGATTGAGAAGATACAAGAAATGTTTAATGGGGACTTAGAAGAACTAAAGAGCAGACAATCAGTGATGAACAACATGAAAACCAAAATGAAAAATACACTAGAGTGAATCAATAGCAGAATAAGTGAGGCAAAGAACAGGTAAGTGAGCTGGGAGATAGAATGATAGAAATAACTGCAGCAAAGCAGAATAAAGAAAAAAGAATGAAAAGAAATTAGCACATTCTCAGAGACCTCTGGAACATTAAGCACACCAACATTCTAATTATAGGAGTCACAGAAGAAGGAGAGAAAAAGAAAGGGTCTGAGAAAATATTTGAAGAGATTATAGTCAAAAACTTTGCTAACATGGGAAAGGAAATAGTTAATCAAGTCCAGGAAGTACAAGAGGGTCTCATACTGGATAAACCCAAGGAGAAACATGCAAGACACATATTAATCAAACTAACAAAAACTAAACACAAAGAAAAAATATTAAAAGCAGTAAGGGAAAAGCAACAAATAACATACAAGGGAATCCCCATAAGGTTAACAGCTGATCTTTCAGCAGAAACTCTGCAGTCCAGAAGGGAGTGGCAGGATATATTTAAAGTGATGAAAGAGAAAGACCTACAACCAAGATTAATATACCCAGCAAAGATCTCATTCAGATTCAATGGAGAAAGCAAAAGCTTTCAAACAAGCAAAAGCTAAGAGAATTCAACACCACCAAATCAGCTTTATAACAAAGGCTACAGGAACTTCTCTAGGCAGGAAACACAAGAGAAGGAAAAGACCTACAGTAACAAACCCAAAACAATTAAGAAAATGGTAATAGGAACATACCTATCAATAATCACCTTATGGATTAAATGCTTCAACCAAAAGAAACAGACTGGCTGAATGGATACAAAAACAAGACCCATATATGTGCTGTCTACAGGAGACCCACTTCAGACCTAGGGATTCATACAGACTGAAAGTGAGGGGATGGAAAAAGTTATTCCATGCAAATGGAAATCAAAAGAAAGCTGGAGTAGCTATACTCATATCAGACAAAATAGACTTTAAAATAAAGATTGTTACAAGAGACAAGGAAGGACACTACATAATGATCAAGGGAACAATACAAGAACAAGATAAAACAATTATAAATATTTATGCACCCAGCATAGGAGCACCTCAATACATAAGGCAAATGCTAACAGCCATAAAATGGGAAATCAACAGTGACACAATAATAGTGGGGGAATTTAACACCCCACTTACACCAATGGACAGATCATCCAGATAGAAAAATAAAAAGGAAACACAAGTCTTAAATGACACATTAGAGCAGATGGACTTAATTATATTTACAGGACATTCCATTCAAAAACAACAGAATATGCTTTCTTCTCAAGTGCACATGGGATGTTCTTCAGGATAGATCACATCTTGGGTCACAAGTCAAGCCTCTGTAAATTTAAGAAAATTGAAAATGTATCAAGCATCTTTTCTGACCACAACATTACAAGATTAGATATCAATTACAGGTTAAAAAAAAAAACTGCAAAAACCACAAACAGATGGAGGTTAAACAATATGCTACTAAACAACCAAGAGATAACTGGACAAATTAAATAGGAAATCAAAGCATACCTAGATGGCTTCCCTGGTGGCGAAGTGGTTGAGAGTCCGCCTGCCGATGCAGGGGACATGGGTTTGTGCCCTGGTCCGGGAAGATCCCACATGCCGTGGAGCGGCTGGGCCCGTGAGCCATGGCTGCTGGGCCTGCGCGTCCGGAGCCTGTGCTCTGCAATGGGAGAGACCACAGCAAAAAAGAAAAAAAAAAAAAAAAGATACATGTACCCCAATATTCTTTGCAGCACTATTTACAATAGCCAGGACAAGGAAGCAACCTGAATGTCCATCGACAGATGAAGGGTTAAAGATGATGTGGTACTTATATACAATGGAATTTTACTCAGCCATAAAAAGAAATGAAATTGAGTCATTTATAGTGATGTGGATGGACCTAGAGTCTGTCATACAGAGTGGAGTAAGTCAGGAAGAAAAAAATGAATACCGTATATTAACACATATATGTGGAATCTGGAAAAATGGTACTGATGAACCTAGTGGCAGGGCAGGAATAGAGATGCAGATGTAGAGAACGGACTTGTGGACAAGGGGGATGAAGGGGAGTGTGGATCGAATTGCGAGCGTAACATTGACATATATACACTATCATGTGTAAAATATAAAGCAAGTGGAAGCTGATGTATAGCACAGGGAGATCAACTAGGTGCTTTGTGACAACCTACAGGGGCGGGATGGGGAGGGTGGAAGGGAGGACCCAAATGGAGGGGTTATAGGTATATATATAGCTGATTCACTTTGTTGTACAGCAGAAACTAACACAAAATTGTAAAGCAATTATAATCTAATAAAATAATAAGGAATATTAATAGCAATAGTAAACATCCATTTTACTGTGAATTTATATATATAAACTATATATATATATAGTGTATATACATTGTGTATATGACTGCTTAAGATACATAATGCATATGCATATATATATATAACAGATATATACATACACACACACACACATATATATACACACACACACATATATCTAAAACACCCAAATATAAACATTCATGATTGTAGGGTGTACGTGTTTAATATACATAAATGCTTGGCTCTATGTGGTGTAAGTCAAATTAATTGCTTCTTCTCTGCCTCTTCACCGTTTATTCACCCATTAGATTATCACGTAGTTTTATCAGTATAGACAATTGCAGATACTCATTTTATTCCTTGACTTAGAATCTAATACTATTGCCATTAATTTTGTTACAAATTTGGCCATTGGGAACTCACATTAGTTGGCTCCTATGTCCTTGTGACATGCCCCATGCCTTAATTTATTTTTTCTCTTGCTTTCTGGTATTACAAGATGTTCTAGGCTCATTTTGTAATTTCTCTGCCTCAGCCCTTAAATTATCCATTTCTCTAAGCGGACCCATTTCCTTTTATTAGAGAACTAACTGTATAAAAAACAAAGATCTAGGTGCTGGCATGTTTGTGACCATCTCTAGGTTCTTTCAGCAGATGCACCTAGGAAATCTATATGTATATATACTAACCCACCTATACCTACAACTCAAAATTTATTTATCTATCTATCCATATGCATGTATAATAAAATCAATATGAATTGTACAGATATGACTGACTCTAATTCATCATCACACAGTTCATTCAATTCTTCTCCCCTTTCTTATATTCTATTTATTTCTCTGACAGTATAAAACATCCTGTCTTCTGTCATTTAAAGTTTATTAACTTATTTGTTATTTTTATAATTTGAATATATGTGGATTGGAGGGTAGAACAAATAAAATAATATATTTGCATTTTAAATGGTGTTTTTTAAAATTTTTAATAATAAATAATCTCATATATATATGTATATATATATATACATACACACACAAACGCACACACAGTTGATTTTTTTTTTCGATACGAGGGCCTCTCACTGTTGTGGCCTCTCCCGTTGCGGAGCACAGGCTCCAGACGCACAGGCTCAACAGCCATGGCTCACGGGCCCAGCCGCTCCACAGCATGTGGTATCTTCCCGGACTGGGGCACGAAACCATGTCCCCTGCATTGGCAGACGGACTCCCAACCACTGCACCACCAGGGAAGCCCACACAATTGCTTTTTTATCTATAGGTCTTATTCTGCAAACTTGCTATACTCAGTTAATATCTCAAGTAGATATTTTGTAGATTCCATAGTATTTTCTCCAACCATCAGGTCACCTGAGAACAAAAACAGTGCAAACAAAGAGAGTTGAATTATTTCTTATGAACCTGAATGATATTTTTTTTACCTTAATTGCACTGGTTATGTCTCCAGTGCAATGAAGAATAAAAGCGGGGAGAGCTTACATCCTAGCCCTGTCCCTGAGTTTAGTGAGAAATATTAGCTCTTTCACTATTAAGAAGGGTGAAAATTATGAATTTTTTGTAAATGCTCTTTATCAGGTTGAGAGATAGTCCTATTTGCTGGGAAATTTCATTAGAAATAGATATTAGATTTTGTCAAATGTTTTTCCTGCATCTATATAGGTAAACATATTTTTCTTCTTTAGTCTGTTAATGTGATAAATCACATTGTTTTTCAAATGTCAATATAACTCTGAATTCTATTATTTTTTTAAAGTTTGGTAAAATTTATCAGTGAGGCCATCTGGATATGGAATTTTATTTGTAGGAATGTCTTTAAATAATCTAATTTCTTTATAAGCTACAGGAATGTGAAGTTATCTATTTCTTTTTAAAATAGGTTTATTAATAAATGACATACAATCAACTGTATATGTTATTGTCATTCACTTTTAATATTTACACACATGTTTGTATGTATACATGTATACACATAATTAAGACAACACAATAATGAAGATATTATTACCCGCAAAAGTTTCTTTGTACTGACAATGTTTGTAAGCTTGCACCTTCTCTAGAAAGTAACCCAAATCTTTCCTGAACTGTGGTTCACAGCTATTGTTCCTACCTGTATAAGTTTACTCAGACCTTTTACTACAGTTTACAATGAAAATATTGAAATAGTGGGAAACACCCTAAGAGAGTTCTCTAGGTTGCATGTATTATTTTCCCTCTTCCCATTGTGCAGAAGCAACCTTATTTTCTCTTGATAGCCTTTAATCACCCCAAACAACACTTAATCTTCAGTCTATTCGTCCAGAATTCAGTCAACAACATATTATCAAATGCCAGTCTCAAATTCCAGCTCAAGGTAACTCTTTCTACTCTCTCTTGTTTCAAGTTCAGGAATCAAAAAGGTGAGAAATAGGTAATTAGACACAATGATCAGAGGCATCTCTCCACTTATAGATTCCTCTGACTACAGAAGAAACAACATAATGTTCTGTTTACTGATTCAGAATATATATCTCCTGCTATAAAAAAGAAATCTAATATAATAAGTTTTTGTCTCCTAGCTGGTACCATAACTAAGTCCTATATAAGTTACATCTTTCTTTGTGATCAACTCTTTATCAATAATGGGGTATATTTTCTGCTACTAAATGACTTACTTGCTCAGAAACAATGCTGTAAGAAGTGACATACCTTAGAAGGAGATTTTTTTGTTTCTTTCGTTTTTTTTTTTTTTTTTTTTTAATAATTCTGTGGTTAGCATTGCATGTGAAACATAGCAAGTAAAGAAAGGCAAATCCGTACCCAGAATAAATATTCACTCTAAGGTGAAGAAATTATTGTTTCCTCCATGATAGAAGACATTAAATACAATCAAAATATAGTCAAGTGGCCAGCTGGCCCCTGCCTTTTCCCTCTACCCTGAATAGGATGTCATTTTGGTACTCATATTGGTTTCTGCTGCTGGCAGAGTGGGCAAGCAGTTTTGATGGTAACGGGAATAGCTGTGGCAAAGATGGTCCACATGTTTGATTGCATGCAATGCCTAAATGTCTGTGACCAACACATAATGGGTTCATGGAATCACCATGCCACAGTGGATGGAAACAGGCCAAATTCCATTTACCACCTAAACCCTGCAATTCCCCACTTTGCGATCCAGGGAATGACATTTTCTAAAGTCAGCGTCCAATAGTCTGGTATTGTTGACGATTACTTGTTGACATGGAAAGAAACTTAGGTTAATGGTCGTTTATCCTCTGAAGAAAGGTAGTAAGATTTTGGTGATATTTCAGGGTGTTTCTACAAGAAGATCAAAGGGCTTCATTCAAGGAACTCTGTGTTTATTAACTGATTCAAACACGGGAATGTTGATGAGGCACCAAAACAATCAATCTGATCAAAGATTAGTTTTCTTTAGCAAGAACTAAAGGTTTTTGTTTGTGCTGTTGTTTGCTTTTTGAACATTTGAAGGTTGTCCACAAAATTGGGGACACAATGAGCAATTTGTCATCTTCCAAGATTCTTCCACGCCAAAGCATTCTCATTATTGTATTAGCCCTGCTGTCTATGACAATGCCCATTACTCCTGGTACTAAGGGTGTAAAACTTTGCCTCTGCAGCCAGAACTCATTCTCACTAAAATTGGAGTCCCTTTTAATAACAGTATCTCCCATATTTATCTCAGGACTTCAGAGAAAAGTAACTATAATACCTCCTTTGTTAAATAAACATTTTAGTTTAGATAGTTTTAGATTTACAGGAAAATTGGGGACAACAGAGTCCTCAAATACTCCACACAGTTTCTCCTGTTATTATTATTGTACTTTATAATTGTACATTTTCACAGTTAGTGAACAAATATTGATACATTATTATTAACCAAAGTTCACACTTTATTCATATTTTCTTAGTTTTACATAATGTGTTTTCTTCTGTTCCAGGACCCCATCAAAGATATCCCATTATATTTAATCATCATGTGTCCTTAGGTTCCTATGGCTCTGAGCGTTAACAAAGTGCTTTTCAAGGTTACTGAAACTTCAAAAATATTAATCAACATCACTATTAAGGGAGATTCTTTTGACTTCTGTAATGGACATAGTTAATGAATAGTTTAATGAATTGGCTTTCACTCTACCTTAGTTCAATATAGACCAAGGCTGAGTTTATGATTTAATCAACCAACCAAGTAAACAATTTGAACCATTCCCCATTAATCAAGCTAGCACAATACATTGAAATTCATCTTTAAGAGCACCCATATTGATAAATCCAACCTGGTCTTAAATTCTGCTCCTCTCCGTTTTCTGTAATATGCATGGAATCTACTCTTACACATATTCCCCAGATTTTTTTGCCAATATAAATGGAAAATTTGAAGTTGTTTTGACATTCAAAAATTTCCATCTGACATTGACTTTATGTGGTTCATGGGGTAATACTAGAATCTGGACTGGTAATGAGAGTTTGTTGTAATGAGGCCTAAGGAAATTTGACATTCGCTTGCAAGATACATCAGTGAAGGTTCAGTCAAGGAAGCAAAATCAGTATGAGTATGATAGAGTAAGGAGTTTTTGTAGGAACAATATCTTGTACTAATGTGGAAGAAGCTGGGGAAGTAAAGGTCCACAAGGGAAGATAAAGGATGAAGGGGTATTTACTCACCAGTCCTCCTGTTGCCAGGTATGTCAGAGAGGGACTCTGGAGGAGAAATGATGGACTTGTGTGTGGAAGCCTAGTGCCCTGAGTCTTACAGTGGAGTTACTATTGATCAACAGGGACAGCAGTAAAGAAGGAGAATTAGACCCAGAGTGTTGTAGAGTGAGGACAAATGCCAATCCGCTGGAATTTATGCATCTGTCTGTCTTCAAAGAGAGGACAAAGACCAGCTAGAATCTGGTAGCCTCTCCACATCTGTCTCTCATTACCCCATCTATGATGGCATTCAGGGAGTAATAGCTACTTTTACTTACTTCTGCTTTCAAAATCTCTTCCAAATTTCTGTTTTGATCAACTCTAATCTAGAAGTAGGCAATAAAGGGTATTCTGGGAATTTTAGTTTCATCGTAGGCAAGTTGACACAGTATTAAACCACCATAAATTCCACTTCAGCACAGCACATGAACTTGAGCTGTATCTGAATTTCAGGTATGGAAGTTCTGTAACAACAAGAATAAGAGGATATTTTAGGACAGAATTAGATGTCTGTGGTTTTCTGACTTTGAATTGAGCCCAAAATTAACACTTTGAGTCTAACATCTTTACTTTAAATTCTCTATCGTAGCTATAAGTGAGCAGCCCACTCCACAGTTCTTATATTCCTCACTGACCACTTTATCTAGAAAAGCTTGTCTTCAATGTAGTTTATGCAGGAAACCACAGGAGTTAATTTGACTGTTCTTTCACTGAATGTCCTAGACTTCCAGGGTCCCTTTTTCTAGGGTTCATGGATTTTCACAGCCTTCAAACAACCCAGGAAAAATAACATATTGTAACGTATGTTTTTTGAAGTCTATTATAGGGAACCACTTCCAGGGTCTAGTTATGTTATAGGCATTCTTGGTTTATAGGCAACAAAACTATATGTAGCAGTTTTAAGCATGAGGAAATGTTCTGAGGTATATATGACTCAAAGCATTATCAGAAGCATTGAAAAAGGAGACTCTAAGTGGAGCTTCTATAGATGACTCACAAAATCACACCATAAAGGTGAAGAGAGAAGAGAGCTTCTGCCTCTCACCACTTCAGGACACTGCTGAGTCAAGTGGCCACCTTCCAGAACCACACCACCACTACAAGATCTGTACCATCAATGAGGATGCTTCACATCCTCAAGCCACTCAGCTCTGAATCAGAAGTCTGGCAGAATTAGATTAATTGTTGGAATTAAACCCTTTTTGCAGAAAGGGTAAATTAAATTATCCTTTCTGCAAAGGAGAGATCAGAAATGCAGGTTTTGTTTTTCAAGTCTCTACAGTTCAGAAGTTCATACCAGAAGGTAGTTTAGGGTTGATGTGAGCAATCCAAACCCAGTAGTTGCTAAACTAGTCTTAGCCAACCAAAGACACCAGCTGTCTGCTTGCAGTTGTGATCAAGTGATGTAAATAAGCAGAGCTATCAGTGATTCCTTTTTGGATGTAGCAGTAGCACTATGATTTCTTTCTTTTCTTTTCTTTTTTTGGCCCAGCACTGCTGGCAAGCTGGCAATTCAGAGCCAAGAGTCCCAGTGCAAGCTATAGATTTCAGGACTTAACTGCAGCTTCAGTCAGCAGTGTTCTCGCTACCCTAATGTGCATCCTAATTTGGCTGTAACTCTGGATCCATAACCTCCTTGTTGAGATTCTTATTTTACAAAATTTGTTCTTTAGGCTTTCTTAAAATTGTGTAAGCTATCCAGTACTCTTTCACTAAATTGCTTTTACTCTTTAAATCAGATAATGTTTCTATTGCTTGCAAGTAAGTGATGTGAATGTTACAAACTGAATGATTTTATCCTTTCTAAACTGCTATAGAAAACATTATCAATAGAAAAAAATGATAGTTAATATTTCTGCACATGGATTATTGTCAGGAGAACAGGTTAGTAAATCCATCAAAGACAATCCCTTTAAACACATAACTGTTATTTGTAGATACTTCTTTGACACATGTTATATATATATCATGTAGATTTTAGATCATATTTATGATTCTCTTAAGTTGCAATTGCATGCACATTTTGGATGGAGATTGTTATAATCTCATATGTAAAGAATTTTATCTTTTACATAAAGTAGACACATATTTTCTCAGAACTTTTGAAAGGAAATAGCAGTGTCATAGACACAATGCATGACTTCAAGTAAAAGATGAGGGTCTGATAAGTCACTTACACTGTACTGGTTTCAGATGTCTCATCCATTAAATGGGGAATTGGATGATCTTTAAAACACTGTCTCTAAAATTCTATGATAATATGTAATTTTAACAATTTAAGTGATCATACATTAAAGCTTCAAAAATTATAACATTGTATATATGAATCATATTGTATATATATTATTGCTCAGGAAAGATAACTCTATATCATTATTTTATAGGCACTACTTTGTTTAAAATATGAATTAACTGATTTCCTGAAAGCAATTGGCTAAAAGCTGATTTGTCATTTGTTCCAAGCTTGGCCTGTTTACTCTAAAATCCATTTCTTGCCTTTGCTTGGTCTGCTTGGTATCACAAACTGACTGATTCCTACTGGCTGTCATTCCCAGGCTGTTCTGTCAGCAGGCTTGCATCTGAACTCAGCCAGTGACTTCCAAATTACAGAGGAGGAGAAAAATCAAAATGAGTATCGATTCCTTTCTCTGTCTTCTCTGTGTCTCTGTGTCTCTCTAATGGTGTGTCTCTGTCTCTGTCTTTCTCTATCTCTTTCTCTTTCTCTCTCTCTCTCCTCTACTTTGAGCAGCTTCTCTGGCAGCTGCCAGATTTCCTCCCTGGCAGCTGCCAGATTTCCTCCCTGGCAGTTGCCAGATTTCCTCCTTTGATTCTGGGTTAATTTCATATTTTGTAAATCTTTCAATAACAATGTTATGTCCAATTTTCACAAAAAATCAATTCATCTGGTAATGACTTTGGAGTCATTCTACGGTTTAAGGTTACTGTACTATCCTTATTTAATTTAAAATTCACTTCTCTATGATTTTATTATTATAAAATTCACTTCTCTATTATGTAAACTATATTACATACAATATGATTTCTATTACTGTCCTAATAAATTACCACAAATGTAACAAATTAAAATAATACCCATTTATTATTTCACAGTTACAACTGTTGGAAGTCCAGGTGGGCTCAACTGGATACTCTGCTTATGGTCTCACCAGGTTGGAATCAAAATGCAGGCCAGCCTGGATTCTTACCGGGAGGCTTTAGGGAGAATCCGCATACAGTGTTTCCTGGTTTTTAGTAGCATTTAATTCCACGTAATTGTAGGATTGAGGTCCTTCTTTCTTTGGCCAGAGACCTAACAATTGACCAAAGGTCACTCTCAGTTTCTTGAGACCCCCTGCATCCCTTGACTTGTAGCTCTTTCCATTGTCATAACCAGCTGGGGTGCATTGCATCTCTCTGGCTTCCACTTTTCTCCATTACTTTAACTTCCTCTCCCTTCAGAGACAAGGGAAAGCTCTGCTTCTAAGAGCTCCCTTGAATACATTGGACCTATCAGAATAATCCAGGATAATCTCCCCATATTAAAGTCAACTAACTGGTAAATTTAATTATATTTACAAAGCAACTTTTGCCATGTAATGTAATGTATTCACAGGTATGACACTAGGGGACAAAAGTCATGGGGGCCAAAATTCTGCCTACCACAAAATATCTTAGAGAAAAGATGTGTTAAAACAACAAGCTAGATAAATATCAGGAAAATATTTTAAAAAACAAGCAAAATAAGTGAATTATTTGATAGGGGGTTAAATGGAAGAGTTTTGAAGGATTTAATATGTGAGTATACAGTAAATTCTGAGAGATATTTGATAAAGAATGATTTGCAATATCTATTTAACTACATAACCTTGTTTTTGACAAGTACCTTTAAGAACAACAATTCTATGACATTCCATTTTAAAACACTGGTTTCTAAATCTCATATGTGAATGTGTATGCTAAATTCCTAAATAAAATGTAAGAGTATAAAATAGAAAAATCCCTTAAAGAAAGCATTGACCATATTTAAATATTATTTATTTAGCTCAAGAAGCAAAAGATAATTAGTTTTGGTATAAATATCAAATATATTCGAAGATATCAATGAAACTAACGATTTTGACAGATGCAAGAAAGGCTTTCAATAAAATCCATTACCCTCACTTAATAAAGAAATTCTCTTAAAATACTACAGCATAAACTTATGTAACTGAGTGAAGACTACATATCTCATACTAATAGCCAAAATGATATTTAAGGTTCAAAAGGTGGAGATGTATGTTACTAATATTAAGAAAAAAATGAATGAGGTTGGCTATAGCTATTATCAATTGTTGTTGTTTAGAATGTGTTCACAAATGCAAAAAAAGTGAAAGATAAATAAGGAATAAAAAAGCTTTCATCAAATTTTACAACCCCAGTGATTCAAAAAGGATCAACTTCTTTCACGTGCTCTCATTATTCCCCTACTCTCTTCAAATAGGATCTTTGTACAACCAAGCTAGCTTTCTTAATTACATGTTTCTACCATTTATTTCACTTTATTTTGAACTTGGACTTTTTGCTCTCTGAATATCTTCCTCTTTCAGTAGGATTCCTCACAGAGTGAGATAAGAAGACAATAATTTCTGGGTCTGAAGAAAAAGCTTATTATTGAAACAGACCCTCTCCATCTTCACCTACCTGAGTACAATTATTACACATAGTTGGTTCCATCCTATGAGACCAAAATCAAACACATGCCAGGATTATATTTGTTGTTGTCTTGCCTGTCTCCCCTTTGTTTTTTCTCTTCTTAGCTATAACTATCCTTAGAGGCCTAACTCAATAAATTTCCCAGACATGTTCCCTTAGGGAATATGCCATGTTTTCCCTCCTTCCTGCTGCAATAACTGTGACATCTCAAATCTCATCTAACCCTGTTTAAAGTATTTTATGTGATATAACAGGCAATCTCTTTCCACTCTTGTCTATTGTGTGACCACCCCGTATAGATTTCTCAAACATCAGAGGGTGAGCTATCTTTTGTTTTCCCATGTCTTGTATGAGGGTGTCTCAATAATTTATTGAATCCAAGGTTCCTCAGAGATCCATGAGCAATCCCTTTCTTTGCTATAGGTTTAATTGGGACCCTAGTCAACTTGCATGATTTTGTAATAGTGAAAATTGCTCTCTTTCTTACTCTAACCATTTAGAATATTTAGATATGTTACAATTTCAATTTCCTTTGCTTTCTGTTTATGCTGGGCACCAAGATCTATATCTGTTCCTTTCTTTCTCCAGCTTCTGAGTTTAAAAGTCAAAACATATTTAAGTATCATTCTTGCTTTTTGATTTATGTTTATTTGATTTTATAGTTCTGTTTCCCATTGAGTTTTTTTTTTATATAATATCTAATTGCTAGAGTTAGAGTACATCAAATGGCAGACCTCTTTTAAAGTTTCAAAAAGTGCATTAAATTTAAATTGTCCAAAAATGTGACTTTCTCTCCTAAAATAGTACTTCTCCAATAAGCTTTGTGCTTCTATAAACTTTATCACGCACCTGAGTTTTTGAAATCACAGTGATGGTATTAATTGGAATTTGACTGGAAGAGGTGTGCTGTGCTCTTAGTTCAAATTGTTCAAAATTCTTCATCATGTATATTAAAAAAACAAGGTAGTGAGGGGCTAGTACACCTAAAATGTCTATTTTAACAATACACAACCAAAATTTCATAACATAGTAGTATGACCCAAAGTCAAAACACAACAAATTTTATATTTCTGAATTACAAATACAATAAAGGAGGAATGTAGGTAAAAACTCTACCCAGTTTAAGCTCACCAATGTCCATTTAATCTCACATTTTATGTCAGCTACATACAGTGTGTTCACTTTTCTGGCTTTCCATGTAAAAAATGTTAAAACCCTGGAGATGTGAAAGGCAACCCTTTCTTCAAATACACAGGCAAGTTACAACTTATCCAAAGAAAGACCCTTTAATCTGCTTCCAAGAGAAAATCCTTGCTTCTTTTGGTGTCTCCAACAAATTGGTAATGATCTGTTTTCAAAGACATCAGACGAAGCCATATTTCATTTGTAAAGAGCTTCTTCCCATCAAGCACACTGAGAGCCACTGTCACTTCTCTAAAAGATGTGGAGTCTACAGTATGTTGGGTACAATATGTTTTTGTGCCACCTGACTTATGACATCAGCTCAGCTCTGATTTCACTTGTGGGTGTGGTATACAATTTCCTCAAAGCTCAAAATCTCTCTGATAGCTTACACCACCTCACCTTGATAAGTGGCAACATTTTTCTCCTTCTCTTCAACTGTGAGAAACTGCTCTGCTCACAGGGAAGCTAAGTTGGAATTAGAGGGAGTAAGCTCTCCCCACAGCAAAAAACTGGCAAAAAGGGGCATGCATTGATTGACAAATATCCCAGTCTCCTTTATATAATTGGTTCTATGGACTGAATTGTATCCCCTCAAAATTCATATGTTGAAGCCCTCAACACAACGTGTTTGGAAAGGGGCTTCCAAGGTGCCAATTAAGAGTAAATGAGGTGGTAAGGACGCAATCAAATAGGATTGGTGGCCTTATAAGGAGAGGAAGAGAGAGAGAGAGTTTTCTCTCATTTGACACATTCAAAGAAGAGATCTCAGAATGAAACCTATTTTACCGGTACCTTGGTCTTAGACTTCCCAGCCTCCTGAATCATGAGAAAATAAATTTCTGTTGTCTAAGCCATCCTGTCTATAGTATCTTTATGGTGGTTATGGCAGCCTGATATAACTAATACAGTTGGGGCACTTTGAGAGACTCCTAAGGAGGGTTTGGTAGCTACTATAATTTTGAGGTAGTGCTAAGTATAAATTATATTTTGACATGCTTGTGGTTTCTGTTGGTGAAAAACTCACAGATACTGTTAATACCACTATGGCTTGTCTACATCTATAATTAACAAATCATGGTGTTCTTTGTTCTTGACAAGTTGTGTGAAAATAAATGTGAGAATTTTTTCCATTCAATTTCATGGAACTCATATTTTAACCAAGGACCTTTTGTGAGTTCATGTACAACAGACTAAAAAATAGAGTAACTCTATTTGTTCATGGTTGAAAATGTATTCTGACTCCATATTTATTTATTTTGGGATTTGAGAGAATAATAAATAATTATCAAGTGCACTCATCTGTAAGATGGGAGAGTAGTAGCACCTACTCAATACAGTTATTGTATGAGATCAATATAAAGTGCTTAGGATGGAGCTGTGCCGAGTAAATTCTCAGTAAATGTTGGTTATTGTTATTCTTATTCTTACTAGATGAGATGGATGAGGCTTAGAGTGTTTGGATAATTCACCTGTTTTGTGTGTCAGTAATGGCAGAGTCAAAATCTGTACACGGGCAGTCTGCCTTGGTCTCAATCCTGATTCTCTTCACATGCACAAAATGGGGATTTTTGAATCCCAGACTAAAAACTGAGCATAACACTTCAACTTAGATATTGCTTATTTGGTACCATAGGATCAATAACTTTGTCTTGTTTATACCTTAATCAAAAGGAAATCCCAGCATCACCTTTACTTTTATTCTCCACATCCTTGAAAAGTAGCACTGTGATATCTGGTGGGCAGCACAGCAGAGCAGAGCCCCATGGCCTCTGGGTCCTCTGATTGAAGAAGTGTCAGAGTACACACTGTCTTGCAGGGAAAATCATCAGCAGCAGCAGCAACAGCAGCCTCAGGATACCAGGGTTAATCCTCTACACAGATCACCACCATATTAAGTATATGTTATGAACTAGTGGCTTAATCTACTTCTAGGGTAAAGGAGTTTGAATCATTTTTTTTCTCATTTTTAGAAATTCTTATAGAATAAAAATCACCTGTAAATTCCAATAAGAAAAGAAGAATAGAGAATTCTTGGAGGGCCAGTGGTTAGGACTCAGCACTTTCACTGCTGAGGGCATGGGTTCAATCCCTCTTTGGGGAACTAAGATACCACAAGCCACGTGGCATGGCCAAAAAATATAAATTAATTAAAATAAAATAAAATCACACAAAAATGAAAGGAAGAATAACCTGGAAAATAGGGCTAGAATCCTTAATCTCTCACAACCATGGCCACCATGGAGCAATTATGGTAGAGTTACCATCCTTTTGGATTTTTTTTGCCTCAATAAGAAACCATTTAATGTAACCTGACAACAGTTATGAAGGAATTATTCCAATTTTGTTTTCCTGAAGGGGCAGGCAATCTTAATTCTTGAACTTGCAACCTTAAGTACAAAAGTTGGGAATTCCTTAATGAGAATTAAGCCACATTCTCTTTTGGAGTCACAGGCCAGTTTCACTTAAATCCAGCAAAGATTCCTACATATTTGGTAATAATTCCCTAAGAGATTTCTAGTATGTGTTACAATCAGACAAATCTCAGAAATATAACTTGACAGTAGAACTGCCATGTTGCACAGATCTGGGGAACCCCCTTCAGGTTGTAATCTCTGTGAATAAAATCACCTGCATTTGTGCAGTGGAAAACCTTCATGGCCATAGGCGGAGTCCCTGCTTGGCAGCCCCTTTACAGCAAGGATATCATGGTTGCTATGAATTTTAGTTCAAAGGACAGAAAAGGGCAGAGCACACAGGGGCAATCTAATGCCACCACCTGATGAATTATTTAAGGAATAGATACTGTTAGCTGCAGCACTCACGTTAATTAACTTTTAAAAATAATATGAAAAATGATCCAGTATCATAGGTTATTATTAATAATATAATTAATATTAGTATCTTTATTAACAGTAATTATAAGGGTGTTTATAAGCACATCAAATGATTTTTTAGGTACAATAATTTAATTTTCAATAAAATATCAATGTCCCACTTATTTTTTTAAAATAGCATCTCTTTGCTATCTCCATTTCTCAAAAGGAAACAACACAGAAAGATATAACGGAAATAAATAATCAGAAAATACACTTTCATCATTGTTATTTTTTGGTGAACATACTTTCAGATACTTATACATAAATAGATATTCAAACAAATAAGTACATATGTATTTAATTGTACATAGGTAGATTCATAAATACCGCCTGTTGGATAACCTATAGTTTTTACCATACTGAATGCATGGACACCTATCCATTTTAATAAATATTATTTTGAATTGTTGCATAGTATTGCATTTTCTAGTATTTCATACTGTGGTCATCTACTCCTCTATTACTGAAAATATAACGTTTCATTTTTTCCTTCTAAATCAATTATGTTGTAATGAGCATTTCTTATTTTTTAATGAACAGTCTTTATTTTTAAAAGCAGTTTTAAGTTTCTAGGAAAACTGAGCAAAAATTAATAGAGTTTCCATTACCTCCTCTCTGTCCACCCACGTATTTTCTCCTAATTTGAACATCTTGCATTAGTGTGGTACATTTTTACAATTCATGAACTAATATCGGTATATGATTATTAACTAAAGCTCATAGTTTACATCAGTTTTCACTCCTTGTGTTATTCTGTTCTGTGGATTTTGATGAATGCATAATGTCATGTATTCAACAATTTCAGTAACGTAGGGAAAAGTTTTACTACCCTAAAAACTCTTGTGCTATATCTATTTACTCCTCCCTCCTTCCCTTAAACCCCTCAATGATTTAATTTTATGAAAAGTAGAATCATATTCTTCTAATAGTAGAATAATGCCAAAAACTAAAGGGACATGTATAATATTTTGTTCTTGTTCTAGTATTATTCTTTTCATCTTCTTATTACTCCAAGCTCTGCTTTTGAACAATGCATTGACAGGTATGATTTTAATGAATTTCTCAGAAGGCTTGTCAATTAATTCTTTTCATCTATTTTTGTCTCTAATGTTGCACACTCCTCCAATCCCCCCAAAAAAGAAAAATGTCTGGAATAAGAATAGAAATATTCTTCCTTCCCTCCCTCTTTCACTGAAGGTGAGAGGCAATAAATTGTCAACCGTGGTTCATTTAGCTCTCATCCCCAAGTTGACAAAATTATCACAAATCTCCATCAGTAATACCATTTTCAGAATCAACAAAACATCATAAATAACGTTTTTACTAAGCACTTACATGGGCATAATGTTGTTAGTCTTCACCTATCAGAAGGAACTTTTTAACAGTCTGTAATGAGCACTTCTAATACATACACATATTTTGGAAATTTTTTTTATTTTATGTTTTTATACATATTGCCAAAGTGGATTTCAAAAAGGTTAAATCAATTTATAAGTAAACCAAATGAATATAAAGTGTTCATTTCTAATTTAACCAACACTTGATTATTAATAAAATTCTAAATTTGATTTTGCTACCCAGATGTTTCAGCTGAGGTCCAAACATGAAAACAAGAAGTCCTAAAGAACAGTACTGTACTACCTTTGCTAGACATGTAAATAAAGCAGCTCAAAACAGATTTGGAAAACCCTTATAGCCCATCACCCTATTTTATCTTAAATATAAGAGTTTGCAAAATGATTAAATAGAAATGACCAGTGGAATGGTAATTTCTTTGAGGACAGTGCTTGGAAGACTTATCACACCAGGTATGGCTGTCTGTCATGTCAGAATACAAAAGTGAGGAAAGCTGAGGTGAATGCACCTTGCATTTTCAGATTCTGATTTTGCAAAGATGCAAACTTTTTTCTCAAGGGCAAAATGGGCACCACAGAAGTCTGTCATGCATGAAGTATTTTGAGAAACAATCTAGAAGAGACATGCCTTCCAACAAGAGTCAGAAAGGCTGATTTCCTCTCCCATGAGAAAGACTGTTTATGGTGTCCAAGAGAAGCATGGGGGAAATTTAAGATGTTAGAGCTGGCAAGGCTAACCCTAACTCTAACACTGGATGCACAAGTACAACAGGACCAACCATGTAAAACTGTGCACTTTTCTACTCACCTCCATTGCCCTCTGAGCCAGATTCCACAGGAGAACTGAAATAGTACCTATCAAGAAAGGGAGTATGTGGAATAGAACAGAGGAGAAAACTATCCATGCTAACATTTTCTCCTACAAATATCTGAGCCTGGATCAGAACTGAGCTTGGGGAGAGACTGAGGATCAGATAGGAATCTGAGAAGGTGGGGATCACTTTAAACTGAATGAGAGATTGAAATTTTGATATCGGGTTATATTTGACTTCTTAGAATCTGAAAATAAGTTTGTTTATTAACGAATGAAATTGACCATAAACATTTATATCTCTGCCAAAACTATCATATTACAGAAGGTTAAAATGTTGTGATAATAAACAATATCTGATAATTTCCCTCATAATTTGAAGACCTTGTCCTTTGTCAATCAGCAGGCAACACAACTATTTGACTTCTGATATAATATTCTGTTTCTAATTTTCTTGTAAGGGGCTTATTGTTTTCCTCCTCTCTCGAAACTTTTAAAACTTTTCTTCATTCCAATATGCTGCTTAAGTTTTAGCATCATTGATTCTGTTAGCGAATATTTCTATTTTGTCTTTATTGTTCTAAATTTCTTTTCTTTTTCTCAACAGTACAGCCACATTTATTTTTCAATGTTAAATTTGTTTTTCTTTTTCCTTTTATCATCAGCATAAAATAAGACCAGTTATAAACTACAAAGAAATTTAATTTTTGTGGAGAGTTCAATATAGGAGTGAAGTGAGTTACATATTTAAATTTCAAATTATACAAAGAAAAATATTAATGCTACATTAATTGAGGATAAATATTCAGTTCCAATCATTGTGAATGTACTAATTTAAAGTTTTCATTAGCTGTCCTACTGAGAGTCAAATGCATGCAATTAGCCATCCATCAATCTAAAATATGTCAGTGTTTAAAGACATACTTGGATGTATGTTGGCAAAATTAAATTAATCTGAGATTGTTGATCTGGCACTACCATGAACCAAGAAGAGAGAAGGATAGCTGTCCTGTTGTTTATCAACCCATTATTCAATTCTGTCTCATAAGTGTACACTTACATATCTGCTTTCTGCTACCATGTATCAATTTATTAACTGTTTCTGTCAATAATTTCAGAGGAGTTTCACAAGGAAATTATAATAAAAATTGTTTTCATGCTGTAGCTTTTTATGTATCAATATATATTACATCTAAATTAGGAAACATTTTAACCATTTTCAGTAAGATATAAGTATATATAGACAAGTGTCCAATCTGAAGATTTAATATGATGAGTTTTGACATGTACACACCTGTGTAACCAGCACTCTCCAGCAAATATAGAGCACTGTTATCACCAAAATTCTCTTCTGTCCTTTTCCAGTCATTCCTCACTTTCCCAAGAAAACGCTAATCTAATTTCCATTATCAAAAATTACTTTTTTCTTTCTGTTAACTGCAAACATATGGAATCATATAGTATACACTCTTCTGTCTTTGATGAACTTACTGTAGTGGAGGCTCATCCTTGTGTATTTCAGCAGTTTGGTCCTTTTTATTGCTGTAAATTGTTTACCCTAAATTTAGTTTCTTAATTCTGTTCATTTATTAATTTTGATTACTTCTTTTTATATAGACTAGCCCCAAAATATTCTAACTTCCTAGAAAATGTGTACAGATATTTAATTTTTTCCTTCTTTTCTGATAGTAAGTATTCCATAATATTTTTTCTGGTTCTTGTGTGCTATATTACTTGCCTTGCTTTTTGCTATAGGTTTTTAAAATAAATATCCAATGATATTTTCTGTTTTTCTTTTTGCCCCAAGGGAGAAACTTTTTCTAGGGCTGGTCATTTTTTCCAAAATGAGTGTGGATATAGCCTCATAATCTAACTTCCTTTCCTATTTGCCTTGTATGAACTTAATTTGCATTTATTTTTAGAGCTGGACAGTGATTTTTACATCCAGTTGCCTGCAAGAGATACAAAGAGAACTAGAAAAACATGAAAATCAAGAAAGATATCATCTAGTGTTACACCTCCAGTGTTTTCTCTAAAGTGAGGCTACTGAATCTGAAACTCACCATATTAGAAGATTGTCCTGTTCAAATGGAGACAGACTTTGACTGGCTAGTGGATAATTAGATGTAGCTGTCAGGTAGGTTTATTAAAATCTCAACTTGCCCACACAGGAAATTAAGACAAAGAAAAATGAGTATGCATTAAGGTTGGGCTCTTTTTTTTTTTGGCCCCACTTTCTTTGCTGCAGCTGATTATTTCCACAGCTACCTTGGCTGCAATGGCTGATTAGATCTGAGTGACATCCCCCAAGGTGAGATCACATGGCCACATGTCTCCCTAACTCCAAGTTTAAGAGTGTGATATTTGTGTATTCATCATGACATATTTTCTTGAATCCGTGCAGATTGTAGTATATCTGGTCAATATCTGCCAGGTTGTGGTATGAGATCTGGTACTTTCCTAAATGTAAGTGAAATTTTAATCAATGTCTTTAATCACTGATTTCATTCCACTGAATATAAGGAATTGACATTTTTGAAATATACATTAATTTATCCATATTTGTTAAACATGTAGTCATCTAGAAATTAAAACATATCTTTTTCAGTCACTATCTAGGAAAATTTATCACATTTATGCTGCTTTTATATTATTTTATTTCCTTTTTTACATTTGAAGAAGTGCAGAATAAAAATTCAAAGACTATTGGATGGAACTGGTAGACTATTCTGAGAATTTACCCCCAAATTTGGCTAGTATCTAAATAAATACTTTTTCCCATCTAGGTAGTATATTTAGTTCTAAGGATGATTTTCATATTTATTAGTGAAATACTTTAGATATATTTCCAGCTGGATTCTTCCAAAATTCTTGATTTTTTTTAAAATGATTCAAAATACGAGTATACGTGCATGGGTAATAAAGATTTTTACATTCTGTAATAAATTCTGGGAGACCTTGGGGACAATTCTAAATGAAAAGGTAAAGAAAAATAAGATTTCTTCAGTGATGCATAATTTCCTGAAGAAACGGAAATAAACAATTTCTCAAGGTCTCTTTCAGTTCTATGATCATTCAAAATTCCCAGTGTTAGAATGTCTCTACTGCAGAAGTCACCACCAATGTCATATACGGTCAAGTTACAAATACTGTTTTTACTTAGATTTGGGTTAAGTGAATTTAATTATTACATCACTTAGCATCTGGTCTTTTTTATCCAGGTAGAATTTCTCATGTGCTCTATTGCTCTTTAACACAAGTTAACATTTTGGAATTTAGGCCTATATAAAATATGTAGAACTTGTCTTTAAATATTAAGCATACTCAAAAATCATTTTGAACAATTTTCACTAAATGATAATAATCCAAAACTGCCATTTTTTAAAATTTATTTTCTTGTATGCATAATTAAATGAGACCAACATTATCTGGCATTATTTATAGTCTATATATTATACATACTTACAAACATGAGACATCTCACCCAAGTATGTATATACACAGAGGTATACATATATGAATGTGTGTATATATATATATATATATATATATATATATATACGTCCTAGCAATAAAGCTATTTGTTAATAATTTATATTTTTGTAGTCAAATAGTGCATGTTAGATCATGTTAGGCACAGTTTACTGCCAGTATGCATACAGATTAAATGTATCACTTTTGCCTTTGAAAGAATGGTTCTTAAGAATGTTCTGAGGACAATAAAATTTGGTATCAAGTTTAATGTTTTACTAATTAATCAAATCAATTTAAAATAATCATACCTTTCTAACTATGTCTAATCAGTACCTATTTTCTGTCTATTGATGTATCTATCTATTCAGCTAGCTAGCTATACATACTGTACGATTTTCAGGTAAAACATAATTCAGGGACCTAAGAAGAAAATGGAGGATCTCAATCACACCCAAGGTGTGTTGCACTCACATATATTCACTTGACACAAGCATTTTACCTGAATATATAGCCCTAATATTCTATTAATAACATTTATTGAAAATTTTCAACCAAGGTAAACAGAATTTATTCTTCCAAGTACATTTTGTTTGAAGGACATTAGCAATGCATAATTTGTAGAGACTCTGGTCTTCATGACTCTGTTTTATAAGCTAGTAGATATGCTGAGGTACTAATTTATAACCCCAAATCATGAACCTCATGCAACTGAGAGGAAAGATATTTATCACTCACACATAATATTATGGCAATTTCTGGGGAATCAAAGTGTGAATAAATGCAATAACTTAAGTTTATGCACTTTCTATTACAGCATTGGAGAATTAAAAGACAATGTGAGCTGCACTGTGTTCCTGGAATGTTTAGCAAGGATCAAAGCAGAAGGGAAAATATATGTATATACATATACTTAATACACATATATATACATTTATATTTACTATGGTAATATAAAATATTGCTCTACTAATGTATATAATACTATTTACTATATTGTAATCAAGACTAGAGTTCTGTAAGAAGACTGGGGAATGCATGTGATTGGTTTTATATATGATGCTTTCTCTAGAATAGTTACTGCCTTGGTTCCATAACTGTTCAGCATTTCTGATTAATTTCTGAGCTCCATATCTAGTGCTTTGATGTGTCATGAAAGAAATTATGTAACATGTATATTTAATGCACAGTCTTTTGGCACCAAACACTCCCCATATTATGCAAACATTATGTTGATTTAATACTATATGAGTTGTGTATTATTTAGAAATATGTTGAAATCTCTCCATATGTTGAATGTAAATTTAGCCATTGTAGATCAAATAGGTTCTCATTATTTGTAAGGATTAAACAAAAAATTTTGTGTAAGAACACTTAGTATCCTATTGAGAGAAAATTATGTTTATGATAGTAAAAATCCTGACTTTAAACAGGTACCAGTTTTGTGCTATCAAGAATTATAGTGAAATATGAAGTCTAATCGTGAATTTTAAAACATAACCTACATACATTCACTAAAGTGTCATCTGTATATTCCAAAGCAGTTAGATGGATTTTTTTTCATGTCCCTAATTGCAAGTTCTTTAGGATAACTTTCTAGAAAATTAAAGATCAAATTAGAGACAAAGGGATATTACAGCATTTACTACAGTACAAATGAGGGGGTGGAAATTTAAAGTAATGTGACTTTCTCTGGGTCATGAAACCAAGCAATCACAGAACTAGTGATGTCATACAGTTCCCTGGCAACAGAGTAGTATTCATGGACCATAGACTTGACAATCTTTTCTAATCTAAACTCCATATCTTACAGGTTTTTGACCCTCAGCAAATCATTTAACCTCTGTCAGTCTTAGTTTTCCTATTCAAAAAAGGAAGAAAAAAAACTAAAACGAAGAACAAAAGCAATGATAATGCATCATGAGAGTCTGTGAAAATGATACAATATAAACAAGCTTGGGAACTTAGTAGGTTAAGGACTTAATATAATGCTTTTCACATAGAAGTGTAAGTGTTAGCTATTACTTTTTAATTATATTTGCTTCTATTATTATGATGACTCCCATTACAGTACGTTTTCCAGTAGACCTGATTGCCAATCTCAGACATCACTGTAGAAGTTCTCGAATCACTGTATACATATCCATCATCAAATAACTGAAAGAGAGGGACACCTGTCTCTCAGTGTCATGGCTATGGGCCCTCATTGGGACCTTGAATATATTGACTCTGCACCATTAATATAATTAACCCACCACAAGCTCCCTTAAAGTCTTGTTCCATCTTATCCACCTCTATATCTAAAGCAGCAAAATTCCAAACATTACCAAACAAATGTTAACTATTTGGTGCCTGTACCAGGTTGAAGAGTTGAATACTGTCTGTAAAAAATCAAACAGTCACCCTGTTTGTCCCTCAATTTATATAGGCCTTCAACACTACCTGAAAATTCTCCCATACTTTGCCAGCATGTTCTTTCTCTCCATCTCCAAAGCAACTACTTCATACATTTCTCCCATACCTCAAAATTCCAGTTCTACTCTTTGTGACTCCTCACCTGAAAGAGCTGAAGACATTGTCTCAAATTCCCTCATGAAAATCAAAGCAATCAAGCATGAGCTTCTTCATTTTTCTCACCAATAAATCTGTATGCTTACCTGACCTGGACCCACACTCCCTGCATTTCCTCCAGTCACAGTAGTCAAAGTGGCTTCTCTTCCTTTAAAAGCCATCTCCTCTACCTATACTCTGAGTTCTATCACTTGCACTTCTCAAGAATCTGCTACTGTAACATTCCCTTCTTGTAAATTATTACTTTATTCCTCTCAACTAAATATAACTATGCTCTTTTGTTTGCCCATTACAAACAAATAAATACAACAAAACAAAGTAGGGTTACAACTTCCATTCACCCCAAAATCCCCTCTATGCAGCACTCTTTTTTTTAAACTTTTCACAGAAAAACTCTTACTAGATTTATACATTATCCATAGTCACTAAATTCACTTCTTTAACTTCCAATTTCCTCATCCTAATCAAATTTATTTTGTCTGAATGCATCTACAGATAGTAATCTCATCAGTGTTATCTATGGCCATTTGTCTGTTTTCATTTTAATTGATGTCTAGGCAGAATTTTTCACATTTATACACTCCCTCCCTTTTAAAAAATATTGTTTTTGTTTGTTGTTGATGATACCATATGCACCTGTTTTTTTCTTCTACTTATCAGTTGTTCTTCCTTAATCTCCTTGTTTGTTCAAATATAATTCTTTTTAACATCTTTATTGGGGTATAATTGCTTTACAATGGTGTGCTAGTTTCTGCTTTATAACAAAGTGAATCAGTTATACATATACATATGTTCCCATATCTCTTCCCTCTTGCATCTCCCTCCCTCCCACCCTTCCTATCCCACCCCTCCAGGCGGTCACAAAGCACCGAGCCGATATCCCTGTGCCATGCGGCTGCTTCCCACTAGCTATCTACCTTACGTTTGTTAGTGTATATATGTCCATGCCTCTCTCTCACCCTTTCACAGCTCACCCTTCCCCCTCCCCATATCCTCAAGTCCATTCTCCAGTAGGTCTGTGTCTTTATTCCTGTCTTACCCTTAGGTTCTTCATGATATTTTTTTTTCTTAAATTCCATATATATGTGTTAGCATACGGTATTTGTCTTTTTCTTTCTGACTTACTTCACTCTGTATGATAACTCTAGGTCTATCCACCTCATTACAAATAGCTCAATTTTGTTTCTTTTTATGGCTGAGTAATATTCCATTGTATATATGTGCCACATCTTCTTTATCCATTCATCCGATGATGGGCACTTAGGTTGTTTCCATCTCTGAGCTATTGTAAATAGAGCTGCAATGAACATTTTGGTACATGACTCTTCAAATATAAATTTTACAGTTGCCCGGATTAGACCAGATAACTTCTCTTTTATCTTTATTCTGGCCCAAGATTATATAATCGGGCCCATAGATTTAAAAGGAATTCTTTGGTCGGTATATGGTATTGACTCCCAATTTTTCATTTCTAGTACTGACTTTATCATTGACTCTGCCATCAGATTTATATAGAGAAACATTTATTTTATTTTAATATAAATTTGATTTAGTAAAATTTAGCTACCTGGTCATCATCTCAATATCATGTGACCAAAACAGAATTCCTATTTCTATTCTTAGAAAAGAAGCAGATAAACAAATCACCTGACCCCACCCAAGCCATCTCAGAACAAGACTTAACTGATCTCCTTCTCCCATAATCTATCTTCTCCACACAAAGATCTTTCAAACATAAAATACACAAGTCATTTTTCTGCCTAAGATCCAAAAAATGATATAAAATAAAATCATGTAAATAGTGAATCCAAAAGAAGACGGAGAAAACGAAATGAGGAAGAAAGAACACAAGGCAATAATTAGCAAAAACACATTTAAGCCTAAAAATATTAATAATTATATTAAATTTTGAATTATAAACATTCAAATTGAAAGGCAGAGATTATCACACTGCATTAGAAAATTAAAACAAAATCCATACTTTCTACATGAAAGTCACATTTTTAAGTAAAGACACGAAGAGATCAAAAGTTAATGGATAGAAACAAAAAGTGAAATAATGCTTGCCAGAGGCTGGGTGAAGGAAGAAATGGGGAGCTATTTTTTAATGGGTACAGAATTTCAGTATGGGATGATGAAAAAGCTCTGAAGATGGATTTTGCTGATGATTATGTGACATTGTGAATGTACTTAGTGCTGCCGGATTGCACAATTAAAATTATTAAAATGGTAAATTTTATTTTATATATATTTTACCAAAATAAAAATTAATGTATAAGGAAAAAAGCATTCCATGTTAAGACTAAATAAAAGAATGTTGAAGTTATTATATGAATGCTAGAAAAAATAGCATTTGTAACAAATAATATTATCATAGAAAAATATGGTAATTTTATTAAAATACACCAGAGAATAAATACATCAAAATGCAGCATTAAGAGAACAAAACCACCTTAAAAATAACAACTAAGCACCAAAATACATGAAGCAGGATCTGTTGGACTACAAGAAGAAGCAGACAAATCTAAAATTATAATCGGGGATTTCAATATACCTCTCTCAATAATTGACTGAACAAATAGATAGAAAATCTGTATAGCTATATTAGATTTAAACAACACTATCAAATAACTTGACCTAACTTACTTTCTAGAACATTCTCCCTAACAACAAGAGAGTGAATATTAGTTTGAAGTGTAATGTGGAAAAAAAAAAGATAGACCATTTTCTGGGTCATAAAACATGTTTCATAAGATTGAAAGGGTTCAAGTGAGACAAAGTGTGTTTTCTAACTAAAATGGGATTAAATTAGAAGTCAGTTATGGGGAAGATGCTTGAGAAATTTCCAAATAGTTGAAAACTAAACACTTTAATATAAAAATTAGGTGAAAGAAGGAAAGAAATGAAAGTTAGAAAGCCCTTTGAATTAAATGAATGTGTAAATTCAGTATATCAAAAGTATTGCAATGCAGATAAAAATAGTTCTTAGAAGAAAATTGATAGAAGAAAAGAAAGATGTCACATCAGTGACCTCAGTTGGCATTTTAAGATATTAGAAAAATAATAATATTAATTCACAAAACAGTTAAATTCAGTGATAAAAATCAAAGAGGAAAACAAGAGAAGAGAAAACAAAACAATAAAGAGAATAAATAAAATTAAATGCTATTTTTGAGATCAATGAGTTTTATAAAACTCTTCCCAAACTAAGGAGAAAAATGATGAGACTAACACAAATTACCAATATAAAAATAAGATATGACATATCTACTGATTCTCATATATTACTTAGCTAATTAGGGCATATTACCAATAAGTTTAAGTCAAAAAATTTGACAACTTAGAAGATGTAGACAAATTTCTTGTGAGACAGAAACAACCAAAGATCATCTCTAAGAAATAGATAATCTAAATAGCTCTATATCTATTAAAGACATTGAATTTGTGGCTAAAAGCCTTCATAGGAAGAAAAGGCCAGGCCTCACTGGTAAAATCTACCAAAATTTTAAGGAATAAATAATATCAGTTTTACCCAAATTTTTCAACAAATTTAAGAGGAAGGAAAATTCACTGATTATTTTATGAAATCAGCATCACTCTGACAAAAAAACCTGACAAAGATGTTACAAGACTAGAACAAACAACATAATGTCTCTCATAAATAGAAGCAAGATTTCTTAATAAAAATTTAGCAAATCAAATTCAACAGTACATAAAATTATAATACAGCATGACTAAATAGAGTTTATTTCAGAATAATAAGGTTGTTTTAACATTAAAAAATCAACCAGTGTAATACATCAAAGTAACAAATACATAAGAAAAACAAAATGCTGATCTGAGTACACACAAAAAAGCATTTGGCAAAATGTACTATACATTCCTGATAAGAACTTTCAGAAAACTAGGAATGAAAGGGTATTTCATCTTGATAAAGGACATCTATGAAAAACCTACAGCTAATGTCATATGTAATTGTGAAGACTGAATGTTCTCCTTCCATGGTCAGGCATGATGACCACTCTCATCACTTCTATTTGACACTGTATTGAGGAACTCATAGTAACTACTTTTTAAAATTTAAGTTAAATGAAGATAAAGTAAATTTATATGATTAATAAATTGTATTTATAGTAGTTCAACATAAGTTCTAAACCAAGCGTGTCCATATGGCTTATTTACTTCTGAGTTTCAGTTACTGCATTCAGTAGTCTAGTGAATAAAATAAAGGCATAATGTAATAATTATGTTCACCTAATTTAATTTTAATCAAGAAACTTAGATGGAGATAGCAGAACACCTGTATAACTCCTAGGCTTAACATTTCTCTTAACAAAATCTTTAAAAAGCAAACAAAAAAAAACCCACTTTCATTATTTTGCAGGAAATCCTTGGTACAGTTTTCATTTGAGTAAGTAAACTTTATTTGACATATTACTGTAACCATATTCCAATTGAGTGAGTCCACCAAAGCAAATTCCAGATCATCTCTAATCTCTATTCTGCTTTCATTAAGGCTCCAGGACCTTTTACAGTCTATATCTATACACAGCCTTTTTGAAATCAAAGGAAACTCCCTGTTCAAATCAACAATATAAGGGTATGAAACGGAATGGAGAAAGTGACCCTTGAGATAGTATTACTCTTGAAATTGAAAAGTTATCTTTCTTATTACAGAGCCCAATGCAACATATTTCCTATTTCAAGGGCTGTAAAGTTATGTGTTAAAAAGTGTTTCTAAAACAGCCTTCATATTCAGCTACACACTAGTGTATTAAGACTGAATTTAGATCTTAGGAATAAAGATAATGGAAAAAAATAGAGTAGCTTTAAAATAGTTATATGACCTGGTTATTAAGAACAGTAATGGTTTTGAGGTTATTAAGAGCAGTAATGGTTTTGAAACTACTGAAATGCAAAGAAAAGGGAAAAAGCTACCGTTTTTATATAACTTGAGAAAACTAACAGTTAAAAGTTAAAGGGAGTAACTATTTTACATATACTGATAAAATATCTATAACATTTAAATTTGACATTTTAATCATTTTTTATGTAAAATACAGTGGCATTAATTGTACAGTCATCACCACTCTCTACTTCCAAAATGTTTTCATCACCCCATGCAGAAATCTGTACCCATTAAGCAATAACTCCAATTCCCTCTACCCCAGATCCTGATACCCTCTAATCTACTTTCTGTCTCTATGAATTTGCCTATTCTATATATTTTAAATAAGTGTATCATGTAATATCTGCCCTTATAGCCTGGATTATTTCACTTAGCATAATATTTTTCAAAGTCCATCCATGTAGTAGCATGTATCATAATTTCATTCATTTTTATGACTAATAATCCACATATTATATACCACATTTTGTTTATCCATTCATTGTTGATAGACTCCTGGTTGTTTCTACCTTTTGGCTCTTATAAGCAATGCTACTATGATCATTTGTGCACAAGTATGAGTTTGAGTCACTATTTTCAATTCTTTTGGGTATATACCTAAGAAGTGAAATTTTTGAGTCAAGTGGTAATTCTAGGTTTAATTCTTTGAGGAACTGTCAAGCTGTTTTCCACAGTGGCTACACCATTTTATTTTCCTACCAGTAATATAAAAGGGTTCCAATTTCTCCACATTGTGTTTTGAACTTACATTTCTCTAATTATTCATGATGTTGAGTATCTTTTCCTATGATCACTGTTAATTTTTATATCTTCTTTACATATATGTCTATTTGGGCCCTTTGCCTATTTGTAATTGTGCTATTTTGTTGTTGAGTCATAGGAGTCCTTAAATATCCTGGATATTAAATCCTTATCTCATATATGTGATATGAAAGTATTTTTTTTCCAATTCTGTGTGTTGTCTTTTCACTCTGTTGATAGTGCACTGACCTGTGCTTTTGAACTCATGTTTAAGAAGCCATTGTCAAGTCCAAGGCAATAAAGACTTTCCCCCATGCTTTTTTCTAGGGGTTTTACAGTTTTAGTATTTCCATTGTGATCAGAAAGCTACTTTATATGATTTCAATCTTTGTAAATTTATTATGACTTGATGTGTGGCCTAACATATGGTCTATCTTGGAGAATGTTCCATGTGCACTTAAGAAGAATGTGCATTTTGCTGTTGTTCTCTCTTTCTCTATGTCTCTTAGATTTAATTGATTTAGAGTGTTGTTCAATTCCTGTGTTTGCTTGCGGATGTTCTGTTAGGTTTTTCTATATTTTATTGAAAGTGAGGTACTGGTGTCTCCAACTATTACTGTAAAACTGTCTATTTCCATTTTCAATTATGTTAATTTTTGCTTTATATATTTTGGGGCCATCCTGTTAGATGTGCATATGTTCATAACTATTAGATCTTCTGGCTAGATTAAATATTTTATTAATATATAATGCCCTTTGTTTTTGTACACATTTTTTACTTAAAATTTCTTTTTTCTGATAATAATAAAGCCACTATAACTGCATTTAGTTAATATTTGCATGGGATGTCTCTGTCCATCCTTTGCTTTCAATCTTTTTTTGTCTTTGTACCTAAAAAAATCTCTTGTATACAGCATAGATACATATATTTTTAATCTGTTCTATCTCTTTCTTTTAATTAGCTAGTTAATCCATTTACATTTAAGGTAATTAGTGATAATGAAAGGCTTATTTATGTCATTTAGTTATTTGTTTTCTGTGCATCTTATGATTTGTTTCTCAATTCTTTATTACTGAGTTTTAGTATTTAGTCAGTTATTTTTGTAGTATACCATTTTCTTTCCCTTTTTATTTCATTTCTGTATATACTTTTAGTTGTTTTCTTAGTGGTTACCTGGGGTATTCTAATTATCTTAAATGTATAATAAGTTAGATTGAATAAGACCAACTTGGTTTCAATACTATATAAACACTCTGCTCTTACAGCTTTCCCTTCTTCATGCTTTATGTTGGTTTTGTCAGAGAATATGTCTTTATATATTGCACCAATTAACATAGATTTTTAATTACTGTTTTATGCATTTGCCTTTTAAATCATAGAAAAATGAGGAGTTACAGATGAAAAGTACAATAATTAAAGCATTTATATATGCCTGTGTTATGATTTTCACAGTATTATTCATTTCTTCATATGCTTTGAGTTATTGTGTAGTGTCATTTCATTTCAGTTTGAAGGACTCCACTAAGCATTTCTTGTAGGGCAGGTCTATTACTAATAAATTCTGTTAGCTTTTGTTTATCTGAGAATATCTTAATTACTCTTTCATTCTTGAACACTAGTGTTGCCAGATATAGAATTCTTAGTTGACAGATTTTTTTTTTCTTTCAGCTTTTTAAATAGGTCATATTACTGCTTTATGGCTTCCATGTTTTCTGATGAGAAACAGCTGTCAATCTCTTTAAGGATTCTTGCACATGACATGTGGCTTCTTTCTTACTGCTTTAAGATTTTATTTTATTTTTTTCTGTCTTTGGCTTTTGAAAATTTGATTATACTGTGTCTCAATTTGGACTTCTTGCAATTTATCTTCTTGGAGTTTGTTGAACTTCTTAGGTTTGTAGATTTATATACTTTATCAAATTTCAGAAGTTTTTAGTCATAACTTCTTCAATTTTTTTGTTCCTTTCTCTCTTTTCTCCTTGGTTTTCCCATGTTGGTGTGATTGATGGTGTCCTGCAGGTCCCTCAGGTTTTTTCCATTTCTATTCATTTTTTTTCTTTCTGTTTCTCAAACTGGATAATTTTAATTGCCTTATCTTCAAGTTGGTGATTCTTATGTTTACTCAAATCTGTTGTTGAACCATATTTTTATATATATATATATATATATATGTATATGTATATACATACACACACACATATATATACCTCCTTTATAAAATGTCTGTCTCTATTTATTTTACATTGCCTATTTTTTGATACACTGTTCTTCTGATGTCCTTTAGTTCTTTGTCTGTGGTTTCCCTTAATTTGTTAAAACAGTTGATTTAATGTCTTTAGCTAGTAATTCCAATGTCTGGGCTTTCTCATGATACCTGTTTAAATTATTTTTTCCTGTGAATGAGCCATACTTTTCTGTTTCATTGTCATGTTTTGTTTTTGTTGAGAATGAAACATTTTAAGTATTAAAATGTAACTCTGGAAATCAGATTCTCTTACTTTGGAGGGATTGCATTTGTTTCTTATTTAGACCTGCATTCATCCATTTTTAGAGTAGATTTTATAAACTATTTTGGCCACATTTGTATTCCTTTTTGTGTGTGGTCAGCCTGTGACCAGATACAGATTTCCTTAAATTTCGAGATCAAAAAACCAAAAAAGGTACTTCCAGTAGGTGGTGCTGGGAAAGTCATACCTAGAAACTACTCAAAGACAACTATCTGTGTCAGTCCCTCAGGGACCCACCAGACTAACCGAAATACACAAATACAAATTATTGGAGGACAAAATCCTTACTGTCCACCCTAACACCAGCCACATGCTCTAGGAATGATGGTTTTCGTCCCCATAGCCACAACAAGGGTATAAAATGGGGGCAAGAAACATGCACTCTGGACTTCCCTGGTGGCACAGTGGTTGAGAATCCATCTGCCAATGCAGGGGACATGGGTTTGATCCCTGGTCTGAGAATATTCCACATGCTGTGGAGTAACTAAGCCTATGTGCCACAACTACTGAGCCTGCATGCCTCAACTACTGAAGCCCACGCACCTAGAGCCCGTGCTCTGCAACAAGAGAAGCCAGTGAGAACTTGTGAGAACTTGTGTTCTCACAAGTGAGAACTTGTGTACCAAAAAGAAGAGTGGCCCCTGCTCGCCACAACTAGAGAAAGCCCATGCGCAACAACAAAGACCAAATGCAGCCCCCCCAAAATAATTAATTAATTTAAAAAAACAAACAAACAAAAAATGCACTCTGCTCTCTCACCAAAGTTCAGCAATGTCTCTCTTCATCAAGCACTTCTCTTGGTTGCTATAAGTAAGTGATCAGGTTCCAGATTTTCAAAACTGTTGATTTTTACAGTTGTATTTTTTCCATCTTAGTGATTGTTACAATGGTGTAAGTGACACCAGGAATTTCCTACTCTGCCATTTTCCATTATGTTGCTCCTAGGCTATCTTTTAATCTATTAAAAATCATATCATCGGGGCTTCCCTGGTGGCGCGGTGGTTGGGAGTCCGCCTGCCGATGCAGGGGACGTGAGTTCGTGCCCCGGTCCAGGAGGATCCCACGTGCCACGGAGCAGCTGGGCCCGTGAGCCATGGCCGCTGAGCCTGCACGTCCAGAGCCTGTGCTCCGCAACGGGAGAGGCCACAGCAGTGAGAGGCCTGCGTACTGCAAAAAAAAAAAAAAAAAAAAAAAAATCATATCATCAGTTGCAGCATCTTGTTCTAAAATTTATTTTTTTTTGAGTTTAGAATTTTGCCAATAAATACAGTATGAATTTTATGAAACATGTTTAAGGCATAGTAAATAACTTAGTCCATTATACTCTATACCCATTTTTTCACTAACAATATCTCATTTTATTCTCACAACACCTTGCATAGGAATTATTATTCACATTTCAGAGATGACAAAAGAAAGATTATTAAAATTAAATGATAAATTTATAACTTGTGAATGGAAGAAACAGAAGGTAAAGCCAGGTCTGTTGAGTCTGAATCCCACACTCATTCAACAGTACAATTTATATATTATTGTCTGGTGAGTTGAATAAACTATGAATGTAAAAATGTGTCAATTAAAAATTAGTAGAATTTTCAAAACTATTTCATCCTGTTACCAAAGTTGTCATTGTTGCTTCAAATAAGAGAATGAATATTTTTACACTGTTTTACATAATAAAACTGAATATCCCAGGGGATGTACTTTCACTTTTGCTAGATTGTACTATTTTAAAGTTTGAGAGATATGTTAAAACACTCATCTCTAAAAATAAGAATAGAATGTTAAAAAAATTACTTCCAAGCTTTGATTTGACTTGCAGAACTTCTCATTAGTTTAAAATCTAGTTATTGAAACGATTGTGTGTTTTGTTTATCTTTACTAGGTCAGCATTACATTATTATTAGTACCACCTATGTAAATAATAGCAAGCTGCATGCTCCCTAGCCTACCTGATCAGTTCTCTGAACCCCAGGGGAAAAATATGTCTTTATGTCTTTTCATTAACTATCTTCTTGTTTGCAGTCAGAATGCTGTTTACACTGTAGAATATAGAGTTTTTATTGTTTGGCTTCCTGGAAAATGTAAAGGAGGAAATTTGAAGAGAGTACGCAGAGAAGATAGCTTATTAGAGGTGGGCCCAATGATAAAAAGAAATGTGATAACTTACAATGATCAAAGGAATGAACAGATTCCCAACTTATTGCAAAAAATGAAGGCTACAAAAAGTGATCAGCCAGAGTCAATTTATTATAACAGGATATTAAACTACTCCAGTATTACATAATAAAGAAAAGAATACACAATTTCCTTTGGAATTTTTCTATACATAGTTTAAAAGTTAAATGTATTTCCTTTGGAAAAATTATAATGATATGGCAATCTAGTGCATAGTTTTAATATGTGCTAACATTTCAGTACACAGAGGAAGGTGGTTAAAAATAAGTAACTAATTATATAGTAGAGCTTACTTAATAAGTTCCCCATTTTAAATCTCGTTGTGTGAAATACATATTGCAGCCGAAAAGTAGTATGGTTCTATCCAATTAAATTAATGACATGTAAATTAATGCTTATTTTGAGTACGTTCTTAATTAAAAAGGACAAATAATCAGTGTCTATCAGCATAAGAATGGGTGGATATTCATCGTCATACTAACCTTGTCAACTTTTAATTATATATCCAGGAATGGGTTACATTTCCCATACACCCTTACAGACAGGATTCTCACTTACATTTATGAAAGGTACTCATGTAATATTTAAAGGCAAAGAGAACGGAAAATCACTATCCTCTCCTGGAAGAGATAGACACCTCAGCTGATGTGACACACAAAGCAGTTTCTATGTGACCTTTTGCTAAGCATCTGCAGCTGAGGTCACTGATAGGCAATTCCTGTGTTTTGGGGATTTACTAATATCTTGGAAGTCATAAGGGGTGATTATTCTTCCTTGCATTCCCTCCACCATAATATTACCAACTGATTTTTTTTTTTTTTTTTTGCTGTACGCGGGCCTCTCACTGTTTTGGCCCCTCCCGTTGCGGAGCGCAGGCTCCGGACGCGCAGGCTCGGTGGCCATGGCTCACGGGCCCAGCCGCTCCGTGGCATGTGGGATCCTCCCGGACCGCGGCATGAACCCATGTCCCCTGCATCGGCAGGCGGACTCTCAACCATTGTGCCACCAGGGAAGCCTCAACTGTTTCTTAAACATCTATTTTCCTTTATCATATACTCCCTCTAAAATGTGTACTTCCAGTCCTTGAGGCAAAAATACAATTATATACCTTTTAAAATTAATGACAAATCTCTGTGCATTGACATGGAGAAAGGTTCACAAAATATCATTCCATGAGAACAAAAGAATACTACAGATTGATAAATATTTTATTTTGTGAAATTATGACACTCTGTTTTAGTAAACTCTATTCTCACAAGGTCTGTTTATATTATGAAACATGTGTATATGAGAAGAGATATGAGCATAAGATGGTAGAGGGGCAAAAGAATAACCTCTATGCATCTCAAAATTATTGAACTTGATAAAGCATATACATTTTTGATTTGTAATAAATAATAATTTTAGTAATAATATTAGCGTAATCTTTAATAAAAGACTAAATTGTTTTAATTACATCAGCGTACAATCTTTCTAGTTTGTGAAAATGTTTGCTATTTTTGTTTTCCACATCTATTTACCCTTCCTTTTTGTCATCTTTCCCTGACTGTGAATTCTGTATTTACCACTCTTACAAAGCTCATATACTTTGATAAAAGTAGACATCAGTACTAACTTCAAGATTAATCTCTAGCTGGCTTAGTTTAGGATGATGTAAGAAGCCCGATTCAAGCAAGTGAGATACGTAAAATATATTTTGGCATACCAAAACACTGTCTCACTCTTGAATTGTTTCCTAGAGATACTTTCCCTTTCTGTGTGACGTGAAACAGGAAGCTTGGAGATCTTGGAAATTTCTGGAAACCATTTTATGAGTTTGGGCACACAAAAAGCAAGAAAGAAAAAATACATGCCCTTTTTATGACCTCATCTTGGGATTTATAAAGCATCACTTACACCATATTCTATTAGTCATGGTAACCTCAAAGTTCTATCAGTTTGAAGGGGAGGGGACATATATCATACATTGATGGGTAATGTTTTCCAGGACCATGTATAGTGGGAGATATTGTTTAAAAAATGCATTTCAAATTACTTCAAAAAATTAAATCTGCCCTGTTGTATTATAATGTCTAAGGTCTGTGACTTAGCATTGTCAGAGGTAGACATATATTCCTTATTCTTTATTTCAAAAGGAAAGCTTGTAATATTTTAATTTTAAATATGATATTTTGCTCTAGGAATATTTGTTGTTATAAGCAGATTTAGAAATTTTCTAATAAATTTTTGGTCATCAGATTTTTATCATTGAAAGGAGGAGGTTTTATCCTTTTAAGGTGCTGTATTCATTTTACTTATATTTTATTTATAATCTTTGATTATGTATCTGTGTTGGAGATTACACTTTCCCTTTCTTTTGATGTCCTTTTTATATCTAAGTATCAAGTTTTTTGTTTTTTTTTTTTTTTTCTTTGCGGTACGCGGGCCTCTCACTGTTGTGGCCTCTCCCATTGCGGAGCGCAGGCTCTGGACGTGCAGGCTCAACGGCCATGGCTCACAGGCCCAGCCGCTCTGCGGCACGTGGGATCTTCCCGGACCGGGGCACGAACCCGCGTCCCCTGCATCGGCAGGAGGACTCTCAACCACTGCGCCACCAGGGAAGCCCATAAGCATCAAGTTTTTGACAGTCTTATGAAATGTCAGGACATGAACCCTTCTTTTTCTATTCTCTATAAAGTATTTTTGTAAGAATGATATTATATTTTCACTAATTAAGATGTTGTAAAGTCATTTGAGCATGGATTTAGTTGCAGATAGTTTTGTCACGGATTTGGTTTCATTTAATAACAATAAGACATTTCAATTTTTCTCTTTCACCTTGTGTCAGTTCTGGCTAGTTATTTTTATTTTTTGGAATTTTTCCATTTTATCTACATTTTCATGAGTAGTAGTATAAAGATGTTAATAATATCTTCTAGTTTTTCAATATCTCTAGATTCTGTATTGATATCCACTTTTTAATTTTTGGCATTGGTTATTTGTACTTACTCTTTTATTGTTATGTTTTCTTGAGATTTTATAAAATGTATTGTATTTTTTAAAGCACCAAATTGTTGATTATCTGTATTATATTTTTATTTTATTACTCCCTGATATTCCTGTTATTATGCCTTTCTTTCTATGCTTGGTACATATAATTTATTGTTCTTGTTTTCCTTGAAGATCTCTACGATTTCTTTGCAGATCTCAGTTCATAATATATTGTCATAAAACATAAATGTGTGCATTCAGATTGAGACACATTATATTATCCTGGAGGATGGAACCATTTGTTATCATGAAATATTCCTCTTTAGTTATAACATTGCTTTTTGTTGTAGATTTACTCTTCTTACCATTAACAAAGCTGCACAAACCACATTTTGTTTAGTGATTGCAATGTTAATACAAAGAATTCCATATGACCAGATTAAAAAAATCATGACATATTTTATAACCATGGTGCAATTACCAAATTAAGAATTTAACAATGGTACAATCCTGTAAACTAAATTACAAATTTTACTTTATATTTCTTCATTATTTTCCACTATGGCTTATTTTTTTCTGTTCCAGGATCCAATCCAAGAGACCATTGTGCAATTAGTTGCTATTTCTCATTATTTTCCTTCCAAGTAGACAAGCAACAGTTTACTTCCACTTTATCTTGATTTCTAGTTGCTGTATGTTATGGTCCCAAACGAAAATGTGAAGGCTTTACTAGGCAACCCTTCCTTTCTTGCACCCCATCAAGCCCTGAACTCTAATTTTATACTCCCATTCATGCAAAGCTGTCAACAATATCTAGTCTGTTAAGCATTCTGTCTTGGCTCATCTTTATACTTCCATCATCTGGATATTGGCTAGGTGATATTTTACAACACTGGTACTTCTTCCATGTGTTCTAGATATTCCATGTGGGAGAGTTTGTGCAAAGCATCTTGTCCACCTTTAATCAAAGTTCAAGTCTTTAACATTTTTTATAATTAATCAAGATTGAAATGGTGCAGTTATTCTACAGTCAGCATCCCTTTCATCTGTAAAGCAGTTAGACCTATTAAACAACATATGTACATTCTTTCATTTGCTAAATATTTATTGAAATTCTACAGTGTATGATTAATAATAACACAGCTATGGGCAAGAGTAGAATTATACAATATATTCAAAATGAGTGGCTGTTAATAAAATTAACAGAATCCTGGCTTTTTTCCTAGTTTCTATCCAGGATCAAAGTATGCCACTGATCCATCTGGAGTATTTAGCAACATATATTTGAGTACCTTGATAAAGATGGCATGTGAAGAAGAGAAAATAGGACAAAACCATAAAGCAAAAGAAGTAAATGTCAAACAGACCAGACTTTTATGTACCAAAATTTCCAGCCAGGGAAAATGTCTTGTCTTACTAAATCTTCTTTCACTACACCGTATATCTTTCTGGAAAATGCATTGCCAAGTTAGACTAGCAAGAGAATTCAACTCTAACTGTACTATATAACTGAAAAAAACTCAGTGCAGGTAAATATTACACAGATCATAAAGAATGATAGGTGTGATATTACATGATCGAATGTAACTTGTTATTCTCCTCATTAGCATTGGCTTCCTCTGAAGTAACTTAATAAAGGTCGGCTTAGACTTGACTCTCACTTTCAACCTAGAACTCAATTACTTCTATTTATTCTGTTATAAGTGTTGTGTTTTAAGATGCCCTGTCAGATTAGAGACAAACAAGTGTGATTACCGAAAATAAAATGTGATATAATAAAAGAGCACTTGAAGTACAACCTAATAAGTAAATGATTCTAAAGGTTAAAGAATGTATATCATTGAAAAATGTAGTATATTTAACACAGCCCATCACTTTTGATCTATAAATTCAAATTAAACACTAAGCACATTGTTAAAATTCAATGACATCAAATTTTGTTGTTTCGTGGAGACTCACAATCTTTGAAAACCAGTCTTGCAATTAACTATTATCTATCATCAGAAAGGGTGCCTTTATTCTTAGTGACATATTTAGTTACATTCTTTCATCACTAATGTTTTCAGTGCTATTAACTCCAAAATAGTACTCTATGACTTAACTTATGGAAATGAGCCAGTATCCCAGTAGACAACATAGTTGCAAACGACATGGCACATTTATTTGTGTCACAAGAACTGTTCAAATTGTCTTAATATTATTTCCTTTATCAAACCAGCACAAATCAGTGAGTTTGAAATTTTAGAAATGTCTTTGGTTTTTGAAATAATAATAGTAATAGTAGTAGTAGTAGTAATAATAATTTCTTTAAAAATAAATCTTGTGATATGAAATAGGAAGCATAGTTTTGTAGGTTCTCAAAGTCTTTTTATATTTAATAAACTGGTTTTACTAATTTTTCTAAGTAAAAAATAAAATAAAAAAGCTTATTGAGAGAAAAATAAAGAGTACATGATTTTAGTGGAAAGACTTAATCTGTGTTCCAGTGCCATCCACAAAATGCCTCAGCAGTACTCTTCAGAGGTCAAATAAGACATCTGACTCTCAAATACTTCTGGGACTGAAATGACTTTGGAAAAAAAAATAAAGTGGCATATTTTGAAAACACCTAGATGTGTTTACTCAAATCACAATAACCCTAAGTCACCAAAAGAATGTTTTCTTGTACCCTCAACTCTTATGCAAGTTTTTTTGCCCTCATCCTACTACTACTCTTCAGAAGAATTGGCAAGCTATCTTTCCAAACATAGTCTTCTTCCCCATCTCAATTCATTTCATTGAGCCCTGCATGTGTATCCCCCACATTAACCCCCATCTCCTGGATACCTATACACACAGATAACACTCTATATTCCTCAAGACTGCTCACTCAGTAGTCTCTTACACACTGAGGAGATGATATTGACTTCTGTTGCACAGAGAAAAAAATAAGAGCTATGACACTTGAAGCCATACTTTCCATCATCTATTTACAAATAATAGCACGTGTTTGCTTGGTTGAAAGGAAAATGACATCCAAGAGACACCCACCTTCTTATCCCCATAAGCTGTGAATATGTTACCTTACATGGCAAGAAGGACTCTGCAGATGAGATTAAGGTATGAAATATGAGAAGGAGAGATTATCCAGGTGGGCCCAATCTAACACGAGTCTTAAGAGTGGAGAATCTGCCATCTGGGGTTAGAGGCAGATGTGACTGCTGGAGAATGGTCAGAGAGATGTGATATTGCTAGTTTTTAAGATGCAGGAAGGGGACCCCGAGCCAAGAAATGTGGGCAGTCTCTAGAAGCTGAAGAAGGCAAGACCGTGGATTCTCCCTTAGAGTCTCTATGAAGGAATGCAGTCCTACAGACACATTGATTTTAGCCCAGTTAGACCCATGCCAGATTTCTGACTTAAAAAGCTATAAAATAATAAAATTGTGCTGTCTGAAGCCATTAAGTTTGTGGTAATTTATTATGGCAGTGTTACAAAACTAATACAGTGGATATACACATTACCTATATATATTCCAATACCTATATATACGTGTGTCAAATAAATATATATAAGAAGTATAATAAGAAACTTTGAAATGATAAACAGTCACTTCATATTAGTGGTTATTTGTGACAGACAAGTTCACTGAGGTTGAAAGTAGAAATAAAGGGACACACCTTTGTCAGCAACTAATTTCAATTCTTTCTAAATTGTTTATTTTTTTTAAGAATAATATTTTTTGGATAATGAGTGTAACAAATACATTAAAATTTTAAAGAGATATTTAAACTTTTAAAGAGAGCAAGAGAATGAAATCAATGTAATTCAGAAAATTTATTTGCAAAAATGTTGCACACATCTTCCTCTCTACTTATTTCTACTCTTCTAGATGTTCAGAAGTGGTTTTGGCCCCCGAGGTGAATATGGGTTCAAACCCACTAAATTAGCTCTCTGTGTAGATGAGACCATCACTCCCATCATAAAAGTACCTAAATTAAAAGATATTATGACAGTTAAATGAGTTAATGTCATGCCTGACATATAGTATATACTATAGAAGTTTATTAAATAGCTATTAATAAAGAATTATTAATATTATTATTCTGCACTACACACAATCTTGCTTGGAATGTCCTCACTTGTATGCACTTTGATCTCTTATTTGTATTAAAACTCTAACTCTTGTGTCTTTGATCATAAGAAACTTTTTCTTAGTTTTAGCAAGTCTGTCCCACCACTGCTTTTGCCACTAGTCCCAAATTGAACATTTTTCACTAGTGGTAGCATCTATCCATAATTATGTAAAACTGAATTCTATTTGCTTTTCATTTTGCTGCCAAATTTTTCTTTCTTTTTGGAAGACATTAAGATCGGCCGGGAATTGAACCTACTTCTGGGATTTAACCTTCATCCCTTTAGAAGAGGTTAGCAGGCTCTCATGAGTCTTGCCTCTTAGTTCTTGAATAATTGGAGTCTGAATATTCTGACTAAGCAGGTCTTATTCAGTGCTGAGCAAAGGATAATTTGCTTCCTTCATTCCCTCATTCTAACTGAAATGGCTCTCTGTTCCAACTGTAAAAGTAGAATAAACACATGTGGAAATATTGTTTTCCACCTTCCATTTAACTTGAAATCTGAAACTCAGAAGTCTTTATATCTATGTTTTATTTGAATATTAAAAGACCTTTCTTATAAGTCAGGTCAGGGGAAAGACTTTCATAAAGTGGGTGTGCTTAAAGTGCTATGACCTAAAGAATTTCTCTGCTTTTGAGACTAGAAACCTGACTATCTTATTAAACATACAAATTCAAATGACTATAAGCACTCCTAACCCAATGTTTCTCTGTTTTATAATGAATATTGTTATTTAAAACTCACTCAATATCCTCAGCAAATCTAGGAAGCAGGAGTTTTCTCTCCAACTCACTTCTTGACTCTTAAAGATGTCATGAACATATCAGACTTCATGTAAGAAGAAGTAATTTTTAAAAAGACATATGTATTTATACATATATGAAATTTACAAATGCTATAGTAATATGATCAAGTCTCAATGAAAGTAATAATGAAGCAACTTTGTCTAACTAGAGAAAATAAGGAAAGAACAAATGATTCTAATCGGAGGGAAGGAAGAAAGGAAAAATGTTGGTAAGCATCAATAAAAGTGATTACTTATAAAGTGGACACTAAATATTACTACCATTATGACTATGACTACAACTATGGCATTTAATGAGCATGTATTATGCACCAGGAATTTTTCTAAATGCATAGCAACTAAATGCATAGCATTACTTAACTCACCTATTCTGAATTGTAGTAATGCTTTCCCAAGGGAAGCAAGTTATAAATACATTCCAGAGCAATAAACATCACGGTCAAAGGACTAAAAGTTTTGGGTACACAAAAGTGAGTCAAAACATGGGGTATGACTGGAAAACAGTAGAAAAGAAAGTTAGATTGGAATAACTTTGTACACAACTTGAATGCCACAGTAAGACATTTGATTTTGATGACTTTGTGATAAGAAGCCATCAAAATAATGTAAGTAAATAAAGTTTTCAAAGATGACCTATCTTTTGAAAATATAACATTTTCAGCAATGTGGAGGTTAAATTCAGTAGTCTGGGCAAGATGATGAAGAAATAAAGATAGGATGAGAATAGATAGTAAAATAGAATTAAAGAGATTTTCAGTGGTACAGAATTTGATCTGTAAATGCTGAGATTGAACTGCCAATGGCATATCTTGCAGAGAAGGCTAGAAATAGAGGTTTATAATCATAAACATATGAGCAATGCCTGAAGCCGATAAGCATATAAGTCAAAAAGAGACAAATAAATAAAGTCAGATGCCAGAGATAGAGTCATTCTAGCAAATGAGGCTGGGAAGAGTAATAAGAGAAGTAGATGAGAAGAATATTATGTGGAAAACAAAATCAGGAGAGATTTTCCAATAAAAGAATTCATAGTGTCAAAGGGGCAGATGTTAGCTGGTATAATTACAGTTGGATTCTGAAAATAACAAGACACCAATGAGGTTAGAAAGAGCAAGTTAAATGGAGCAATGGGAGTGAAAATTAGATCATAGAGGATTAAGGAACTGAATGGTTAATTTAAAAAAAATTAATATACTTAAAATTTCCAAATAAAGAGAGGGCAAGAGATGATTGCAATTGTTTTAATGAGGGAGGTGGAGTTAAATTGGAAACATTTTAATGAAAGTAATTGAAGTAATTTCTAATAGGCTACAAATTACCTAGGATCAGAGAATAGCCAGTCCTCAATAAGCACACCTCTGAATTATATTGAATTATCAATAGCTATTAAGAGAAAACATATTTTTAATATTTTGGATTGCCTATTTGGTTTTTTTTTACATTTTTCAAAGCTAGGAAGAGATAGAGACAAGAGAAATATGACTAAATAAGATTTTTTAAAATGTTTTAAAGTGAAAACAAGAACTATTTACCATGGAAATCTTGTAATTAGTCTCCAAACAGCAAATCCCATGAAATGCTCATTGTGTTTGGACATTTAATGAAACTAATAATAAATGTAATGAAACTAATAATAAATGTAAGAATATCACTGGATTATTTGTTGTCCCTGGCAATATAGCTAAAAATATAGCCTAAGGGCTAAAATTAAATAAAATATAGCATTTCAAATACTTAAGCAATTTAGCTATAAATAGATATGTTTCAAGTATTTATGTTGTATTTTGTTCAACAGTAATAAACATCATTGTGTGAGGTATTAATGTATGCAATAATCTGTGTGAAAGACGCTTATTTAATGTTAATGCTTATTTTACTATTTATCTTATGTTAATATTTATGTATTTATCTTATTTATATATTCTCTATTAATGTATCTGTTTATTAATGTTATTAGTTTATGTTACTACTTATTTAGTAAATATTTATTTACTTATTTATGTTACCTTTAAGTCAGAGTACTTATGAGGAAAAGAGATGTACGGATATGGGAGAGGAGCACATCAGACAAAATGACAACCTATGATTTCTCATTTCATCTCATTTTAAATGAATCTACATAATGTTTTCTGAAAACTGTATTCCTCTATGTTTCCTCCACTTTTTTTCAGGCTCATTGCCTTAGCAATAGTCTTGTGACTTAAATGGAGTCAGGAAAGCAAAAGAGAAGTAAGTTTTCTGGAAAAATGTACGTACCCTCTTGCAATTTACAGGTAGCTTTAAACAGCCATCGTGTTCACTGTCCCCAGTTCATAAGCCCTCAGTAATACTCTGGAGGCAAGATAGGTATTTTAGCTTCCGAGTTTTGGGGGTAAGTGAGGAAGTTGTACTTTGGCAGATATTTTTTCAAGTTTTCTATCTAACAGGCCTGAGAACTTACACACACACACACACACACACACACACACACAGACTCTGATTTCTCTCAGAGTAAAGATTAAATTCCTTACAATGACCTGTAAAGTTCTAGGTGATCTGTCTCATCATTTCCCTAAATTTCTCTCTTACCTCTCCTCCTCTCCTTAGAGCTTTTAGTCAACTCTGACCATTCTTGCATCCTTGCCATTCTTAGGATTCTAGGCTGACTTCCTCATTATGGCCTCTGCATTGGCCATTTCTTCTGCTTAGGCCACTGTGCAGATACGCACATGACTAATTCACTTGCCTACCTCATACATCTACTCAAATGCTTCTTTACAATATACTTACCTTGCTCTCTCTTTTTAACACTACAGACCACTTCCATGTGCAAGCCTGATCCTCTTCCTCTGTTCTTTAAAAAAAAAAATCACTATCTTGTTTAATGTATAATACACTCATTTATTTTGTTTACTTTTACTATAAGGTAAACTCACAAAAGGTAGGAGCTTGCTTTCTATTTTATCTCTGATAGACCTAAATTAAAAAAAGAAAGAAAGAAAATAATAAAACAAAAGAAGGCATAGGTTAGTGAATGCTGAAAGTAATGGAAGAAAAGAAGAAAAGGGAAGAGTAAGAAAGATGAGAGAAGAGAGAAGATTGAAAGGAACAGGTAAAGGTGAGAGGAGAGAGCTGGGGAAAGAGGTAGGAGCAGAGATGAAAAGAGTTTTCTCTCTACATCAGCATCTTCAGTTTCCTTATCATGACTGCAGCCATGAAGTACCCATCCTGTGGATGGCTCTAAGCCAGAGAAGAGTGATCAAAGTTTTTCTCTCACCCCTTCATCCAAAAGACTCTAGCCCAGGATGTCAAAATTGTAGACATTTTCAACTTTAGACTTGTGTATTAGCTCAGGCAGCTGTTGCTTCTGCTTTCATCTTTGTACTTCTGTCAAAAAAAAATCATGCTGACATGTCTATTTTAGAATTCCTTTGAATCTCAGAAAGATCTTTTCCTTCCATAAGTTTTACTTAATATAGGCTGGTTAGGAAAAGGATGTATCCCTTAAAGGATGAAGCTGATGCTTCTAACGTTCCATTTCTCTAGGTACCAACATTACCTCTTTTTTACCATAAAGACAGACACAGAGCTAATGTCTAAAGGGAAACAGGAGTTAGATGATGTCTGTACACATCATCTTTTAGGGGGTTTAGTCTCATAAGAAACTATAAGTATATCATGGTTGATATTTCTAAAGTGAAATATTTAACAGCTATAATTTTTAAAGTATTAAAAAATGTAGTTAAATTTGAAAAATAATAATTTGTATGATAAATACCTTTTTAAAAATACAGACTAACTTTATTATTTATTTAAATAATCTGTCTTCCAAAGTATTTAAATATAATATAGCTTACAAAAATTGATTTTGCATATCAACTACCTATTATGACAGGTATTGTAAAATGTCACTTCATATCCTTAAAGAGCATAAAAGGTTAATATAGTTGATAAACTTTATTAATATAGTTGATAAACTTTATTTTGAATGTAAACATAATATGAAAATAGGCAAGTATTTAGGGTTTTTTTAAATAATTTTATTTGTTTATTTTATTTTTGTCTGCGATGGGTTTTCATTGCTGTGTGTGGGCTTTCTCTAGTTGTGGTGAGCAAGGGCTACTCTTTGTTGCAGTGCATAGGCTTCTCATTGAGGTGGCTTCTCTTGTTGCAGAGCACCAGCTGTAGGTGTGTAGGCTTCAATAGTTGTGGCACGTGGGCTCAGTAGTTGTGGCTCATGGACTCTAGAACACAGGCTCAGTAGTTGTGGCACACAGGCTTAGTTTCTCTGTGGCATGTGGGATCTTCCTGGACCAGAGATCAAACTGGTATACCCTGCATTGGCGGGCGGATTCTTAACCACTGTGCCACCAGGCATTTATTGATTTATCTAAATAATTGTTATTGACATGCATGCCATATTTAATTCTAATGTGACCTTAACAAACTAATCTGAGATAAATAAAATTTAAAATTATACTTTGTGTATTTTGTAAGCAAAAAGAAAATCATTACCTTGGATTTTTATCCCTTAATGAGACAGATTTCACTTTGTAATTTCATTGATCATTTAAAAATGAAATGTTATCCAAAACTTTCTTGCTCAACTTCTTTATGATATTCAAATTGAAGACTCAAGGTTAAAAAGAAAATGATAGTTGGATCAATGACTCAAAATAAAAATAAATTATAGACTAAAGAAAAATCTACCTTCTTATTCTTAACTGGAGCCTCCCAGATAAAATGGATTTTTTTTTTTCTTTTAGAAAAATCTGTGACTGTAAGCCAATTACCATTGGCTTTCTAATTCATTATTTTTCTATAATTATGTCACAGTTCTGGATGTGTATAAGATGAAGAAAGACAAGAATAACTAATGTCCTTTTAAGGAAGAGAAGTTTCTAGCAAAGGTAGTGATTGGGTCAAAACAAACAGATATGGATGCCCACTATAAAAACCATTTTTTCCCCCTCTGTCCTCTCTCTCTCTCTCTCAACAGCCATATACATCCTACAAGTGTTCTTTTTTTGACGAAGCATTTAATTTTTCTCCAAAATCTAGATGTGAGGTCAGGTTCAAGCATACACAGATTATATTTTAATCTCTTAAGTAAAAGAGGAAGATGTGAGGTAGAAATAAAAGGGAACACAATTTTTTTAACTTTTACTCTTTAAAATATAATTATTTATAAATTGAGGAAAGAAAGATTTCCTGGAACATTCCACTGGCTTCTTAGCATGACTTTTGTTGTTTTTGTTGTTATTTCTATACAGAAAGTGCCTGTGAATCATTTGACTAAAATGTTTAGCAAAAGAATATCAAGGGGGACAAAATTTTCAGAAATAGTTTGAATTGAAATGTTAGTCATTTTTCAACCTAGAAGAGATAGGAAAGCAAATTTCACGGGTACTCTATTTTGCACATTGCCACAACACAAGAAAAGTATATAGATGGTTAAGTAGATAGATATATATGTGTATATATATATATATATATATATATATATAAAATATATGTTTAACATGTATAATATATACATGTTAATACAAGCCATGCACTTAACTATTAAAAATTTAGAAGTATCAAAGTTTTTTTCAATGTTTACATTTAATTGTATCTTTGTTAAACAAATGTAGCATTATTTATGAAATCTCCCTACTGGAGAAATTTTTTTCATGGTACTAAACTAATGTATTATAAGTCTTGTTATGCTTATTAGCTTTATAAGGCTTCAGTGCATATGTTTATAGATCTTTTTAATAGCATGTTACATAAAACAAATAACATTTGGCCTCACAAAATTCTAATGACATAAGTTGCCAAGTATCATTGTTTTTCTCATGTAGTTGAGGGAATTTACCTTGAGAAAGGCTAAGTAACTGGTCAAAGGTCAGACTGAAGCTCAATATCGGTGCTAAGTCCCAATTCCAGGTGTCTTTAATTTTTGCAACTCTTTAAAATTTTAATTCATTAACAAATTGTTAAGTGCATATTTGATTAAAAACTAATGCATATGTTAATTCATTAGATGGTGGGTTTTAAGCAGTTATTGTGTTGATGTAATAAAAATTTTGAAAAATATTATGGTTTTATTTTAATTTATTATGATATAATTTGGGGAATGTGAAAGCAATGAATTAAAGACCCTCTTACTGCTATTGATAGAGATGCTATAACATCCAGTATTTGGAAAATTTAATGCACTTTTCCACTTGCTCAACTTGGTGCTACAGAGCTACTTAAGTCTTTAAGACATTCTGATCCATTTATTAAATGCTATTGTTTCTTAGGATTGACATGTGTATTAATATCCTTTTATTGCAAGATTTCTTGAGGAGTAGGAGAAGTTTGAAAGATAGTGAATTAAGTCATTTATTCCAAGATGCAAGATGTTCATACTAGGGTTACTATAGATGACCACTCTTACTTCTTGAATCAAATAGCATTCTCATATTAGGATTGTGCTTGATCTAGTCCAATAAAAGTATATTTTTTTCTCAAGAAATAAATCAGTATACACCCGTGAAATAGCATGATTGTGGCCTTATTTGTATTATCTTTATAATTAATAGCTCTTGAAACATATAGCTTGTTGATTAAGTTTGCATTGCTTTCTCTAATCCAGTAAATAGAGTAGAATTGCTATTTTCCAATGTTTTGTATTCTGCTAGCTTGATGATTTACTACATTTTTAGGCAGAATAAGCAAGCAACAAATTAACTTCTATCCTCAAGTGAGAGGACTTAAAAATTAATTAGACCAGTTTCATAAAGCAAAAAGGTGATTCTAGTCTGTCTATCCATACACAGACTTTGATCATATAAAAATTAATCCCTTTCCATCTCTTTTAGAAAGAAATATGGAGCCAGATTTATTTGTCTTAGTCAATCGGTTCTCTTGATGTTTGTGATGGATTGGCCAATTATATTTTACAATCTCAAGGGGGAAATTAGGCAAAACTTGTGCTTCATGTGATTTTAAGTCTGGCAATTTCTATTGGAAAGCTTGCAGTAGCCTCTGTGCAGCCTATAGGCTATATTCAATGTGCTTTTAATGGATGTTTGCATTGGTGAAAAACAATAACATAAACTGTTGTAAGACCTTTTGCGAAGTATGTGTTTAAGTTGGTCATTTTCCAGTTCTCAATGGCTTTCTGATCCTTTTCCAAGTAATTGTTGTTCTGAACTTTAATATAAATAATTACACACAAAAATATATGCCATCTTTTGCTTTCTTATTGATATTGGCAAAGAAACATTCAGTTAATTCTTACTTTTATCTATACCCAAAACTTTATGGAAGAAATTTGTTTTAGATGAGGTCAGCTTAGAATGCATTGTCATATCAGAGATCATAATCTTTAACTCAATTTCAAATTCCTAGTACTTTGTAGAAACATCTAGGTAATCCAGTTAGCCTATTCGTTGATTCCTGTAGATATAATGTAGATAAAAACAACAACACATTGTACTGACAATACTAAGATAAATATCTTATAAAGCTCTAATATTTAACATTTATATAATTCATAAAATAGAAAATATTATCCTTATTTAATGGCATAGGTAACTGTTTATCTGATATGTGAAATTATTTCAATAAAGTCACCAAATTTCTAAGACATACATTTGAGTGTCCAGTCTGGGTATGCAAGACTAGTGTTCTCCAATTGTGGTCCCTAGACTAGAATCACTATCATCTGGAGACTTGTCAGAATCATTAGGAACATCCAGAACCTGGAAATGCAAATTCTCAAACATCACTCCAGAAAAACATATCAAAATCAGAAACATTGGGAGTAGGGTGCAACAATATGCATTTTAACAAGCCCTCCAGGTAGTTCTGATGCACACTAAAATTTTAGAACTGTTTCAAACTATCAAACCTGTACTTGTTAAATGACTCCCTCCAGGGAAGGTTTTGTGGTTCAACAGACATTAGTTAACAAACATTAATAACAAGTTACATAAGGAATGAAAAATAGAAAATGAAACTGTAATTATTAGTAGATAATATGATTATTTCCATAGACCATCAAATGAATTTATTGATAAATTAATAAAACTAATTGGAAACTTTAGTAAAGTGGTTGTAAAAAGATCAGTATACACATGTTGTCTTTATTTTTACATATAATCAAGAAACAATTAGAAACACAATTATAAAATATATTACTTAAAAATTTAAACAAAGATTAAAATTAATGGAGAAAAAAGCCAGCAAAAATTTGCATGAAACTTAAAAAACTACAATGTAGGACACTAAAGAAGATATAAATAATCAATTTAGTATTTAAATTTTGTGCATAGAAAGATTTACTGCCATAAGGATATTGCCTTCTCAAAATTGTTCTAGAAATTTAATGGCATTCTAATAAAATTCCAAATGGAGTTTTTATGGCCTTTCCTAGTTAATTTTAACTTGAACATAGGAGAGCAAAGGTCAAAGAATATCCAAGACTGTCTGAAGAAAAGAGGGAGGACATTAGTCTAAAATACATGAAGATTTATTATAAATCTATAATAAACACAACAGTTTTGCTCAGGAGTAGAAAAGACAAATTGGCTGAAGGCAATAAAATAAAATTTTTGAAACAAATATTCATAGAGAGGAAATTTTGATATCCTACAAAGATAGCATAGCATATAGTCAAGAATAAAATAGACTGAACAATTAGACAGATAGAAAAAACATGTTTATCTTTATAAAATAGAAAAGAGGAAATAAGAATGGGATGGAGGGAGGGAAAGAAGAAAGGAAGGGAGGGAGGAAGAAAGAAAAGTGGTTTTCCAAACCTGTTAGAAAAAAAATTCAGATAAACCTGAATTTTACAAACCTGATGTAGGGAAGAATTTCTTTTCTCAATATAATATAATCAATATATAATATGTATACATGTATAAGAATTCATATACATTAAAGTTGAGAAACTGTTTATCAAAAGATATCTTAAGTGAAAGAAAAACTATAAACTGGAAGAGGATTATAGTATATTCTAAGATTAATATTCAAAAATTTTAGTAACCAATAAAGTTAGAAAAAATTCAGGTAAACATTTTACAATCCTAATGTAGGGAAGAAATTCTTAGCTCCTCTCCCCCCACCAGTATCAATATAATATAATCAGTATATTCATATATGTAATATGTATATGAATTCAAATACATTAAAATTGGGAAATTATTTTTATCAAAAGACATCTTCAGTGAAAGAAAATCTATAAACTAGAAGAGGATAATCGTATATACTAAGATGAAAATTAAAAATTTTTAGTAATCAATATAGCCTGGATATGGATCTATAAGAATGGAAATCAGTTGTAAATAATATATACATACTTGTTCACATCAACTGCAATTAGTCAACAAAGGAGTAGTATCAAGAATATACAAATAACTTCTACCAATTAATAAATAAGAATGAACCATGTATAGAAAAATTACAAATGACAGGATCTGACAATTCATAGAAAATAATGTACATATGTCTTTGAACACACACACACACACACACACACACACACACACACACACACAGGAACGGAAACCCAAACAAACCATTAACAAGAAAAATACAAATTTAGATCAAAATGAGAATTTTTATCCCTATACCTATATAGAATTAAAACCTATGATAATAATCAAATGACAGAAAGAATATGAAGAATATGAATCGAGTTTTTTTTCTAGTGGCCATGTAAATTGTTAGACCCATGTTGGACAAATATTGGTATTATTTTAAAAATTCAAAAATTTATTGAATTTATAATGACTCTATTAGGAGTCATTCTACTTCTAGCTATACAAGCAAGAGAAAATGTTATGCATTCAAAACAAGAAAGAGGTACAAAAAAATAGCACAGCATTTTTACTAGTAGTGAAAAATGGGAAACAACCCAAATATCATAAAGTAGTGAAAAATGGGAAACAACCCAAATATCACTGAGAAATTAATTGTGATATATACATACAATAGAACATTAGAGAATAGTGAAGACTAAATATAGTTATATAAAATGACATAGGTGAATTTTAAATGACAAGCTTCTAGTGATTTAAGCAATTCTCAGAAGAATATGATCATTTTTATACAGGTCAAAAATAGACAGAAATAACTGTACACACACACACACACACATATATGCATTATGTAGCAGTCAGAAGTCATTAAGGGGATGATCCATGGTATGCTGGCAAAATTTAATAATAGACTCCTCCTGGGAAAGCACAAAAAGCTTTCATAGCATTTGACTGTTTGTGTGATGTAAATCCTACTGCCATGATGGTGATACGAAACCATTTATGTGAAGAAAGAATCAAGGCATAGAAAAATAAGAACATCCTGACATTTTATTGTCTGCATTGGTTCTCCTAACAAGAAACTGAAAGTAATTATTTTCCTGCTAACTCCACTTCCTTACAACAAACAGCTGTCTCTGTCCTTCAAATTATTTGCTAAAACATAAACTCCAAAATTACGTGGGGTCATATATTTATGTAATCCAAGGAATTTCTTTTCTCCTTTTGCTTCACCTCCATGTAATTGAAACTATCAATCAGCCTCAGGCACTCCCTTTCTTTGACTTTGTGGACGTTTCAATTTATGGTGTCTGCATTTCCTTTTAAATTCACATCAGGCCATTTTGCCCTAAATTTCATGTAGGCTCTGGCCTTGTTAGCTACATTTGATGTAATACATAAATGTGATCCTTTCAAGGACTAAAATTCAAAGAAAGTTAGGTGCATATTCAAATGTACCTTTAAAATATGTATTATTTTATAATTTTAATTATAATAATTAATGTTAATTATAAAGCAGATTCTTGAGTCCCAGCACAGACCTGTAGAAATCAGCACAGTGCCTTTCCCAAAATAGAGACTCATTTAAAGTTTATTGACCAAACATGAAAATCTGCATCTTCAAAGGACCTCATTTATCTGCTACATTCAAAAAATTTTATTGAGGTATAATTAACGTACAAAGAACCACAATATGCAAACACCTATGAAAACATCACCACAATCAAGGTAATAGACATATCCAACATCTTCCAAAGTTTCCTTTTGTCCCTTTGTGGTTGTGGTGAGGTTCTTGTTGTGGTTTTGTTTTGTTTTGTCGGTAGTAAGAAGACTTAACATGAGATCTTCAGTGGAGATTATCTCAGTCCTAGACATTTTGAAGTTCTTTTGAATTCTCACTCAATCTTTGAAAATCTAATTGAAAAAATTGCATTGCAAATTGGCACATCTATAGTAAACTATTCACATGCTACAGCATCTCTTACATTTGTGGTGTTTACTCAAATATTAGAATGTTTTATTACTTGACTGTGCTTTCTGGGAGGAATACACTGAGGGATATGATTTCCTAGGGGTCAACAGAGCAAATGCATAACTTTGATATAGTTTTTTATTTTCTGTTTGTGTTTAGTTTCTTTCTGCTTAGTATGCTATCTCCGTATCATATTTTATCACTGACAATTTACTTTAGTAAATTAAATGTCAAGCTGTGTGATTTTTGTCAACTACACATCATCCTTAAATTTTATAAGCATAGATAGAAATATTGGGAGGAAGTATATCACCCAGATGCCTTAATCAGGTAATGTAGTTTTTAATTAGCTTCTTGAATGTCAGGTAGTGTTTCCTTTTCACAGAGATTTCCTGTTCTGTGCATTTTACCTGTTTTATTTTTCTTTTCTACCTATCATAGGTTTAGTTACAGTATGCAAATGCAGACCTAAAACACTGTAAAATTAATATTTATATAAAAAAATTAAAAGTGAAGCAGACACTGTATTTAAGCAGATGTGATCATATAAAATGTAAATGCATATTTTATATCAAAATGGAAATATAGTAAACATACACATTTTTGTGTATATAGATACATAGATATAAAATCTTGTTCCCAAACTGTTTTGACAAAATGAATTGCAATTTTTAACAACTACTGTATATAATTCACAGGTAATTATAACAAAATTTAAACAATTGGCTCCCCCATGAAAATAAATTTGTAAATTTGTGAAATGTTGACATGAAAATCATTGTCTCACATTGGAAATAATGTTTATTCTAACAGTAGCTACTACTTGAGATTGTAAGAAGATGCAATTCTGAAATGCCTTTTAGAATGATCTCTTTTAAAGATGATATAGTGATAGGATATATGAGCACAGTATAATTTAGAGGCCTTGAATTTTCTCATTCATTCACCTAGCTGTGTATTTTACCATACTCAAAATACTCAGTTGCTTAAGTATCTAAACTGTTCTACACTGAAAACTTAGTGGGGGACTATAAGGAAGCCTGGAGATAGAATAAGATAAATTTCCTTAGTATTTAATATAAAATAACCTAAAAGATCTTCTGATTTTGTCACTTACCAGCTCTCTAATTTCTGTGTATTATGTAAACCCTCTAAACTCTTATTTATCTATAAAAATAACAAAATAAAGAATTTAATGTCAATGAGTTTTAATAGATAGAATATACATGATGTCAAATTATATGTAAACTTTCATGTAAGGTCTTATGATTTAAAATACTGGATGCAATGTACATAATGGTAGCCAGTATTAGTGGATGAAACTACACCATATTGTTTGCTAACAGGTATTAAGAATTTTTAATATTCTAGGGAAAGGAACAACATAGAATTCAGTCATTGAAAGAGTTAACATCTTAAGAAATATGAAAAAAAAACTGAGAGATGAAAATATAACTATAATATAAGACATATATCATATATGAGATACTATATTTAAACTTTCCAAGGGAATCTGACTCATTTTTTGGAGATACAACAAAACTGTTACCTAGAAAAGCTATTGATATACAAAAACTAAGTATTAATAAGATGAAAATATGAATCATTCATGGAGACAGAACAACAGGTACAAAGGTCCAAAGTCAAGAGTCTAGTTATTTGGACAACTGCAAAAAATTCATCATGACTGGAAGATGGAGTATAAGGTGGGATTGATAAGAGATGAGTCTAGACATCTAGGAGGGAGCAGGTGAATGTTTGCTTATGTGCTTCCCTAGGGACTTCTGATTTTATCCTGATGTTGAATGTGGAGTCTAAAGATTTTTATTTAGTATAGGAATATTCTCATGTTTGTGCTTTATAAAGATGACTTTGGCTAGATATTAAAAGCAGACAAACTATTTAGTGGGCCATTACACCCACGTATGGGAGAAATGATGAGCCAATGACCTGAACTAAAGTGGATATAGTATCTATGAAGAGAAGTGGGCAATGGACAAGTTAAAGGAACAATGAGATGATTTGAATGGGAGGACCATGTATGGTAAGCTGAAGTAGTAGGCTTTTCTCACTTGGGCAAGTGAATGATGATTTCTTAGACAGAAAGAAGGCAGACAATGTAGAAATGTTTAATTGCAACAGGAGAAGTGTAATGGTGTATTCTTTATTTTTGATGTGTTGACTTTAAGAGGAAATGAAAATTGTGGAAAATCTGACAACTTCTTGGCTACGCTGAGCTTCCTTCTTCCTGTGAAACAGCATCATGGTGCAATCACATTCCTTACTCTTTGTGAAACCTACAATAACTTATATGAGACTTTTGAAATCACAACTAAGACTTTACATCTTTTCTCAGTTTGCTCTTATCAAGTATAACACACAGTCTGTCAACTTCAGGAAAGTGTAAAGTAATTAGACAAAGTTTTGAGAAACCAGACTTCAGTAGTTTCATTTCACTAAATATAAAGATAAATCATCTTTAAACAATTGAATGTGTCAGGATACTTTCTAATTAAATTCAAAGAATTTAAGAAAATTTCTTAAGATTATGAAATGCTTTCCTCATTAAAATCAGTGTGATAAGTTTTATTGAAATTTTAAAGTCTAATTTTCTACTTACTAACTCTCTCATAGTACAACATTATGCAAGGATCCCGATGTTGTCCTGTTTTGCACTTAATAACTGAACCACATAGAAATGCATGCTATTAATTCTCTATTTGCTTTTTCACTTTCACACGGCAATATTTCCAAGTCAGAAGTTTTAGAAAATATCAAAAATGCCAACCACATAGTGGAGTGAATATTATTTTTTTAATAGTACTTGGGAAATAAGTGAAAATTTTGCCCAAGTACCCACAGTGTTCCCTCACTGACCTCTCAAAGTTTTGAGTATATTTATTAAATTCTGAATCATGTGTTTATTTATTGTTTGAAATGCATGGCATCCAAAGTATAGTTCTGGTAGTACTGCATTAATATATTTATATGACAGTACCAAATCTTACATTATTTCCATTATAATATTTTTACATAGGTCTTTATTTTATTAGTAGACATTTTCAATCTCTTCTCTTTAGATTACTCCTCATGTATTGAGAAATAACTTAGTGAAGAAGGGTCATGAAATTCTACTTCTGGTGGAGGGCTCAGATTTATGCTAATAGAAAGTACTAGAGCTATTATCTCTAAATGAATGAACACAATGATCTTTTTTCTTATGTTAGTTTACCACTATCTTCAGCTCATGTTTACCTACTCTTTGCTTCACAACTTTAGTATTTTTGCGACAATCTTTCAAGCATTATTAGATATGCAATTCAGAACTGAAACCTGAATTTTGAGCAACATCAAAAGCAAAGCTCCTAGGTTGAAATTTTCTTGTTTATATTTCTAACTAATTGTTCTGAACTGTACTATGATCATTCAAACAGAAGTGATGGTTATGAATGTATTACCTTTTCTTGTTGCCTCCATTGGGTATGTCTAAGAACCTTGTTTTGAAATATTAGCTAGATTCAACATTAGACTGCATACTGACTGCATACTTAATGCTCTAGTTATTATGAGAATGTCTAACTGTAGATATACATGGTAAAGCTTCCACTTTGTAGTGAGTTATTGAAACACCACATGATGGAACAGGCAGGAATGATAAACCTATTGCAGCATATAATAATGTCCCATCTGCCAACACTGACAGTCTTTGCTATCTGGTCTTTTCCTCACACAAGTGTCTCTCAATAACTTTGATAACGTTATTACTATTCTATCCTAGATACATTTTTCATAAGCAATTATTAACAACTTTGTTTTTAACAAGAGTACCATGAGTATCACAGTCTTTTTGCACACATTTGCTGGTGCATTTACGTATGTGTGGCTTAATGACATTGCAAGCCATACTGAACATAATTCTTGAAAGATGTGATTAGAATTTATGCTCTAATTTCCTAGAGCTCTTACTTCCACCGAAATAAGTAAACATCTTATCACTTTAAGTCATTCATTATAAATTCATGTATGTTAAATTAGTTTTCAAACTGAATTCAGGAATCACCCAATTGATGAGCATAGTAAATTACTGCACAATAAAGCAGGTTGCCAACTACAGTAGGAGTTGTTTACTGAGATTTTTCTGCACAGATCTTAGCACATATAAACAGTTAGTTTACCCACTTATCACTTTAACTGCTAAGGCACTATACTGCAAGTGCTATATGTCATTTCTACACTGTGCACATTGGGAGAAGGTGCTTGGTTAGACAATTGTTATAGTTTCTCTGTTTTCTCCCTAAAGCAAGTGTAATACACTACCTTAAATGCCAGGTGGAAAACTAATTATCTCCAAAACAAACACAGCTGTAGCTAAAATAGTACTGCCTTCACAACCAGTATGTCTTAGTCTAGCCTGAAGGAGTATACCTAGAGACAAAAAAGTATAATATTTCCACATCTAGTTTGTCATCTGAGACTGCAAATAAGAGAGTTTATTGTAGGAAGGATAAAAGGAGTTTATTCCTGGTTAGTTTGTAGGGGAGGATTGAGTTGCAAATGTCATGTCCATGACCAAGAATTATAGATCTCAGGGTAGCTCTTATTTTAGGCTATATTAGAATTAGAATGTAGATATTAAAGTTTTCTATCTTATTTCAGGAGAATCTAAAAGGTGAGGTTTTCTAAAGATTAAGTGAATTTTGGCTGATTTTTGTATATTGACTACAGATATTTTAAATATACAAATTAATAGATTTACCTATTAATTTAACATATTTTTATTGAAAACCTCCTATATGCCAAGCATCATATTAAGTACTAAGAACTCAGTGGTAAACAAAAGTAAAAACAAATCTCTGCTTTCCTAGAGTTTGCACTGCAGTTAATGAAGATGGACAGTATAAAAACCAATAAAATATAGACTATAGTAGGTGGCATTGACTGCTATGGGGAAAAAATAAGAAGAAAAAGGATATTAAATATTAGAGAGTAGAGGTTGCAGTTTTAAGGAAGAACGCAAGCAAGGCCTCCTTGTAAGTAACATATATGTAAAGACCTGAAGGATGTAAGAAAGTGAACTAAGGGATTTATAGAAAGAGGAAAGAACATATTAAATGCCCATGAGGTGAAAACATTCTTGGTATGTTTCAGGAACACCAGAGAGGTTAATGATTCTGGAAAAATATATGAGGAGAATATGAATAATAGGATTTGAGTTTTGAGCGTTAACAAGGAAAAAATAATATGGAGCATTATCAGCCACTGTGATGATTCTGACTTTGAATGGGCTAGAAAAGCATTAAAGGATTTGGCCAGAAGTTTAAACATGATCTGACTTACATTTTAAAAGAATCATTCTGGCTGCTGTTATGAGATTAGACTGATGAGGGCAACAGGAGGGGTACAAGTAAAGGGTGTGTTTTGATCAGTCAGATAAGAGATGATGGTAACCTTCACCAGGGTGGAGGTCATGGTATTAGTGAGCAAAGGCTGAATTCTGGATGTAAGCTGAGTGTATATTTGCATAGAATTTGCAAGTAAATGTGCTAATGAGAAAAAGAAATGATTCAAGAAGGATGCAGAGGAGATAGAGAAGGATTGTTGGAGTAGCATTTGTGAGTAGATGAGAGTAGACAAACTCTAACACACAAAAGGTTGGCCTTGGATAGGAGCCAAGGACATTTATGTAGCAGTGAGTGAAAGGGAGAGTATATATCACAAATGCTGCTCATGGAGTAACTTTTTCTATTGCTTCTATTTTGCCCAGAGAAAGAAAAAAGAAAATAAACAGATATGACTGACTAAATGGTTTCTGGACATATTTAGAAGCTCACTCTCATTTAAGATTAGTGGGTATGAGTTTAAAAATTATCTAGTTAACACATTCTTTTCCAGCCACATTTAGCTGTGCACCTGTGGCATGAAATAGGTTTATAGCTGCATTTAAACTGGGTTGTGTATTAGTCAAAAAATTAGTGCCAGAGCTCACAAGCCTAAGGATCAGATCTAGATCTAATGGGCTCACCTTGCTTGGTGTAGCTTCCAACACCTCTTGGAAGTGGAAAACTGTCTTCTATCAAGACTACATTTTCCATTCATTTTTCAGATTTTAGCATAGTTTGATTAAGGCTCAAGACATAAATTTAGAACTTTTTAAAGAAGAGTTTATTTATTATGCCACTTTCAGTATGTAATTAATGTTATATTATAAATATACTGTTTATTATTTCATTTCAGCACAATAATATTATCACTTAGTGATTTTAAATACAATATTTAAAGCATCAATTTTCTTTTTCTTTTTTTTTTTTTTTTTGTGGTATGCAGGGCCCTCACTGCTGTGACCTCTCCCATTGTGGAGCACAGGCTCCGGATGTGCAGACCCAGCAGCCATGGCTCACGGGCCCAGCCGCTCCCGGCATGCGGGATCTTCCCGGACTGGGGCACGAACCCATGTCCCCTGCATTGGCAGGCGGACTCTCAACCACTGCACTGCCAGGGAAGCCCCAATTTTCTTTCTTTTAAATTTTTTTTGTTTGTTTTTTTAACATCTATATTGTAGTATAATTGTTTTACATTGTTGTGTTAGTTGCTGCTGTATAACAAAGTGAATCAACTATACTTATACATACATCCCCATATCTCCTCCCTCTCATGTCTCCCTCCCAGCCTCCTTATCCCACCCCTCTAGGTGGTCACAAAGCACTGAGCTGATCTCCCTGTGCCATGCAGCTGCTTCCCACTAGCTATCTCTTTTACATTTGGTAGTGTATATATGTCCATGCCACTCTCTCACTTCATCTCAGCTTACCCTTCCCCCCAACATGTCCTCAAGTCCATTTTCTACATTTGCATCTTTATTCCTATCCTGCCCCTACGTTTTTCAAAAACATTTTTTTTTTTTTAGATTCCATATATATGTGTTAGCATACGGTATTTGTCTTTCTCTTTCTGACTTACTTCACTCTGTATGACAGACTCTAGGTTCATCCACCTCACTACAAATATCTCAGTTTTGTTTCTTTTTATGGCTGAGTAATATTCCATTGCAAATGTTTGCCACATCTTCCTTACTCATTCTTCTGTCGATGGACACCTAGGCTGTTTCCATGTCCTGGCTATTGTAAATAGCGCTACAATGAACATTGTGGTACATGACTCTCTTTGAATTATGGTTTCTCAGGGTATATGCCCGGTAGTGGGATTGGCAATCTGTATATCTTTTTTGGAGAAATGTCTGTTTAGGTCTTCTGCCCATTCTGGGAATGGGTTGTTTGGGGTTTTTTTGATATTGAGCTGCATGAGTTGCTTGTATGTTTTGGAGATTAATCCTTTGTCAATTCCTTCATTTGCAAATATTTTCTCCCATTCTGAGGGTTGTCTTTTCATCTTGTTTATGGTTTCCTTGGCTGTACAAAAGCTTTTAAGTTTCCTTAAGTCCCATTTGTTTATTTTTGATTTTATTGCCATTTCTCTAAGAGGTGGGTCCAAAAGGATCTTGCTGTGATCTATGTCATAGAGTGTTCTGCCTAAGTTTTCCTCTAAGAGTTTTATAGTGTCTGGCCTTATATTTAGGTCTTTAATCCATTTTGAGTTTATTTTTGTGTATGGTTTAGGGAGTGTTCTAATTTCATTCTTCTATATGTAGCTGTCAAGTTTTCCGAGCACCACTTATTGAAGAGGCTTTCTTTTCTCCATTGTATATTCTTGCCTCCTTTATCAAACATAAGGTGACCATATGTGCATGGGTTTATCTCTGGGCTTTCTATCCTGTTCCACTCATCTATATTTCTGTTTTTGTGCCAGTACCATACTGTCTTGATTACTGTAGTAAAGCATCCATTTTTTTAAAGTTATCATTAGAACGTCCTGCTAGTCTACTTAGTATTTTACTGCCTAAAGTTGATAATTTTATTTTATTCTCTATCAGTAAGAAATATTGTTATAAATTTAAAACTTTCCATGTTTCATGATTTCATTGCTAAAAAAAATCATTTAGGATAGTGATGTTAACATCCAGAAAAAAAAAATTGATATGCTCTACATGATATGATACACCTGTATAATATGATAGTTATATTATACATGTATGTTATAATATATATGTATATATAAAATCACGTTTCCCTGGTGTTATTTTTGGATATTGTTTACCTAACCCCAAACCCCATCTAGCTCCTAAGCTCTAAAATAGACAGAGGACAATTAGCTGATTTTTATTAAGAAAGAAGGAAGTGACTCCAATTATTTATCTCTCCATTTCACAACCCCACTCTTGGGCTCAGTAGTGGTCAATACTCTCAGAATACAAGTGTTTTTTGTTTAGGAAACATATCAGTTAGGACTAATACAATGTTAACAGTTCCTCTAGAACAAGATTCAAAATGGGTTATATACTTTGTTTAAAAGCTTGACAGTATAAAGTAACCCTAGCTAGGTAACTAACAGCCAAATTCTGCAACTTGTAGGTGATTTAAAATATTTGAGTCACTTATGGCCACTTGAAACCACTGAATGCTAAAAACAGGTAATGTAATCAGATTTGCAATATCAAAGTTAGTCTGAATGCTTCTTGACAAGAAGATTGAAGGAACCATACCTTAACATAGGAAGATAGATAAGACGCTATTGAATCCACATGGAAAAAATAGTAATGTCATTTCCAAAAAAGGTCATGTCAGAGAAAATACAAAGAAAAATCAGAGGTAAAACTGTCAGAGATTGAAAATGGAGGGTAGTGAGGATGGGGGTATCAACAGTGACTTCTTACTGTTTGGCTTGTGTGATTGGATGGATGGTACTGACACTCATAAGACTGGAAAACACAAGCAAAAATTATGTTTGAGAAGAAATGTTAATTTTTCTGAGGCTGATAGATAACAGGGTGTTGTTCAGTCATCTGTTTCAAAAATGTTACTTGAGAAGCTAATTGTAAAGGTCTATACCTCAGAAACGATTTTAGGCTAAAAATGTAAACATGAAAGTCATCCTCATATGGCAATATGTGACATAATTTACATGGGTGAAAGACATTATGGAGAAAATACAGATGGAGAACTGAGAAGATAAAAGGCCACAAGACTGTTACACGACAGGTTACACAAAAATTAGAGGAAAATGCTGCTTAAAGGAGATTGAGAGGAATAAAGTTTTAGGCTGAAAACCGAGGGGCTATGTCATGGACATGAAGGTAAAGGAATGTAAAAAACAGTAAGCAAACAACAATGTGGAATCATTTTCAGAGGCTAAGTACATTTGAGAATTTAAAAAATGTCAAATTAACTTTGATGGAAGACTTTTTGTTGTTAGCCATGATTGTCTAGATAGAGAAATGGAAGCGGAAGTGTATTTAGAATGGCTTGAAGACCAAGTGGGAGATGAGGACATGAAGGCTGTCTATTTTGAAATGAAGCTATTGGTTTTGATATGGTTTACTTGACATAGTATCTAATAGATTTGGAAGCAGCTGAAGGAGAAAATGTATGGGACAATAAGGAGAGATAAAGAAAAATAGATCCTTTAGGTTGCTTTAAAGGCTGGAGGAGATGAAATCCAGCCTTTAAATTACATCATTTTAAGCTGGATATAAGTAGGCTGTGTGCAGATATAGTTAAGTTTGTGTATTTGCTGCAGTAAGTTGAAAAAGAATCAATTTATCAAGTGGGAAGTCAATATAACTCAGGATTGGATTGAGATTGCTAGAAAAAAATTGTAAGAATATTTATCAGTACTTATGATGTGATTTGAGGTTCGCAATCTTGAATCAGTAGTAGATCCCTTCTATCCTGCTGTGGAGTGTGCTAAGGTACTTAAGTATAGGCATGTAGAAAGAAAATAGAAAGTTTTCCTAGGTTTATACTCTGCTTAAATGGTAGGATCAAATGGCAGAGGAATAAGGGATTTTAGGTAATGGCAAGAGTGTTATTAAAATAATGGTACTTGTAATCTTATAATGAGGTAAATGAAAGAGAATCCTGATGAATTGGAAGAAATATAGAAAGATCAGTATACGGGAGAATCCTATGAGATCAAAGAGCAATTATCATAGAGGTAGTTGCACAAACTAACTGAAAAGAGAAAACACTGTGGGGTGCTAGAATTCACACTGTAGGAGGAAGTTCTGGGTGGTAACAAGGTCAACATTGTAACAGAACACCAAGGGACTTTGAGAAAGTGATTGTGAAAGGAAGAGATCATCGGAATGAGAAAACAGGGAACATAATCCTTAATTTCAGTGTCTTCCTGAATGAACGCAGGGATTGACATGAAGCCTGGGACCAAAAAACAAAGAAACAAAAAAAGTTCTCAAAAAAGGCTCTGCAATCTATTTCTTTTTTTTTTTCTATAACATAAGGAAAAGAGATTAGACTCATTAGTTGAAAGAAATGGGGATACATGAGAAAAATTCCAATTTTTGATCCTGAAATTCATTGTGTGTAAAGGAAAAATAAACAATTGAGAGAAAGGAAGTGAGAGAAGATTGGGAGTTTGGGACTGACATGTGCACACTGCTATATTTAAAATAGATAACCAACAAGGACCTACTGTATAGCACAGGAAATTCTGCTCAATATTCTGTGATAACCTAAATGGGAAAATAATTTGAAAAGAATAAGCACATGCATATGTGTAATTGAATCACTTTGCTGTTCACCTGAAACTAACACAGCATTATTAATCAACTATACTCCAATATAAAATAAAATTTTTAAAAAAATGTAGGAAAGTAGCTAGCCATGGAACTACAATTTTAGAAGGTACTTTGTAAAGCTTTGAAAGGAAAGGGTATATTTCTTGGTCAAAAACTAGAAGACATTGGCTCTTGTGGAGGCAATGGTTTGGTATATGTTTGGCTAGGTAGAGGGTCCTATATTTTAAGGGGAGATTGAAAAGAAGAGTTAATGAAAAACCCAGTTGATCCTTAACAGTCACTTTGAGGTTGTAAACATACAATCAAGTTTCTGTAGGTCTTATGTGTCTCATCTTGGCTGCTGATGAAGCAAAACTCCAGCACCCCACAAACTCTACTGCCTCAAATTAGGCTATATTAATCTCAAGATTGACATTTTAATTTTTAATGGCATAAAATAAAAAGAATTATAAACAGCAAATAATCTTCACCAAGTCATGAAGATTATTATGGACAATACAGTTGCTTAGTAATATATTTTTACATAAAATAGTCTGCTATGTGTAGATTTCATATATACGTATAAAATATTTTAGCAGGAAAATAATCATTTCAACTTTTTCTTTGGTTATTAATAGAAATTCTTGCAACATTAGTGAATATTTAAAGGGCTGAAACTGTGTTTATCCAACAACTGTGAAGATTCCTAGTCTTTCTGTTGGATGTATATGTGAACAGTAACAGCTGTTGTTTTTCCAGTATTATTAATGATTTCCCTCTCATTTCTAATTCACGCAGAAGTCACTGCCAAAATGCCAACATAGATATTCTGAAAAACTGTGTCCTGGTGGTCATCAAATTAAGAGAAAAATCCTAATAGAGCAATCAATAAATGCAAAGCTCTATGCTAGTGTGCAGGAACAAAAATAAGTTCAGAAAATATCGATTTCCTAAAAAAAAAAAAAATGAGGTTGGCTCAAAATGGATATACGCATGATTATTTAAATAATTATATATTTATTTCATTTGTAATCAATAATTTTATGAAATCACTAATTTAGAAAAACTAAAAGTCAATACCTAATTAAATACCAAATTGTAGTTTGGATAATCAAATATATGAATTTAGGCAAGTCAAATTTTAGTTTCTATGGAGTCAAAATAAATACAACCTCTACGATGAATTAATTTATATGTCGATTCCTCTCAATTCACATGGATATACAACTTTATAAATAGTTTTCTTGCAGCAATTTCCATTAATTATTTCAAGTGTATAGATACCAAAGGTGAGTAGTCAGTAGTTAATGCACTCATTCAATATATGTTGATTGAGCACCTACTATGTGCTAGACAAATATTGGGAATTGGTGATCACTGAGATTTTTCTAGTAATGACTGGGAACTTCAAGTCAGATGCAAAGACTATGTTTTATTTACTTTTTCTGCAAAACTGTATAACGATATTTTAATAGAGTCTGAGTAAGAAAGAAATATGGTTTCTTATTGAAGCCTGAAGTCAGCGAAGTCCATGGATTCAATTAATGTCATTATAATTTTCAGTTTTCCTTCATAATTATAGACTTAGTATTTTCAATAAAATAAAAGTTCTTTTCAAATTAAATATTTTGACCAAGTAGACACTAGCTACATAGGTGGGAGAGAGGAGCAAAACACGAAAGTTTTGGGGCTTTTGACTGCAATTTTCTCATGTCAAAAATATATGTCATCCAATGAATCATTTTTACTAAGAAATTTTGCAGTAAAAAGTGATCCTCAGATATACCACAACAGTAAGCTTATTTAACATCCAATAACATCAACGTATTATGAGTTCCAGGATCTTTTATTTATTCTTCCAGAGTAATATTTCCTCCAAGGGGAAAAAAACAGTTTCCCCTCTAGTAGCAATTCAGTCATATCTTTCTCCCAAAAGTCTGTCTAAGGGAAAATTGCCTTATCATGTCAAAACAAGTTTTCATCAAATCCAGTGAAATAAAGAATAATATTGAGAAAACAAAGTCCTGGGTGTGAATATTTGTGAGTCACTGTCTCAGGTGATGTTTTCAAAGTTTAATTCATACAGGTCAACTGCAGTTAGCAGAATTAAACATAAGCAAACATTTCTTGTAATGAGTAATTCACTTTGGTCAATCAACAAAAGTGCTTAAATCTATTGCAAAAATCAAATTACAAATTTTCACTTCCTTTTAATCTCACTAGTTTGAAGATTATTTTGGAGTTAAAAAGACACAACATATGTCTAATGCGTTAGTGATATTCCAGCTTTGGAAACACCTCCTATTTCTGCCTTGTATATAGGACTTCTGATTTACACAATTGTACTAGAACACAGGCATTATTTTGAACTTGGTTAAAAAAAAAAAAAGAACTCTTTGCCTCAGTGTCCTGGTACCATGAGTAAAATAGGAAAAGCAGGAAATTTATTTGCTTAGATGCAGTTAGCTTAACGTTTCTAATTAAACAAGTATGCAGTTCAAGGCAATTTTTTCCTGTCTTGTGTGAGCAGTGTCTTTTTTCCCCTCTTTTTATCTCCTTCCATTGAATGGGAAATCTGTCTGGGAACCAACTTATATTTTCTTTTTTCAAAATTGCTTCTATAATTTTCTTTCACATATAATGTCATTTTCCTAATGATACTAAGGAGTTTGCCAAGCTATTACAGTTTTGCTTGTAACTGTGCTAAAAATGTTAATTAATTTTGAATGATATATTAAAGATATTCACTCTCTATCTCTTCCATTTACTCTGATTTTATTTTATGGTCATCATTTTATCTAATTAAGGATGGAAATAATTTAATTTTTGATAAAGGAATAAGCAAGTGGAGGAAATTTTCTAGGGCTATTCTGACCTAGCACACTTAAAGTAATTACTATTCATATAAGGTTGACCTTTATGAAAAGAAAGTTTGGGTTTTATACATAGTATTTAGAGGAAGAGAGCAGGTCAAATTTGATTCCTCACCCAAATTTAACCATATCTATGATTCTCTCTATTACTCTATTGTGGTAGATTGCAAAATTAGCACAAAACATTCTCCTCTATATATCCACACTAGCAATTACTTTCCTCTCATTAAATGGTGGAACCTTTTTTCATCCTTTGAATTCAGGCTGACTTCACATCTTGCTTTGGTGAAAGTTATAGTAACAAACATGACAAAAGCATAATCTTGGAAACTGATTGCACACCAGGGCTTGTCTTCTCTTGCTGCTTTTGACATGTTGCCACTGCATAAACAAGCCTGGGTTACCTTTCTGGAGGATGAGAGACAACATGGTGAGAAGCCCTGATCTACAGCCACCCAAGCCAAATCCTTCATAAACCAGAACCAGCTGATTGCAGATTCATGAGCCAACTGGCCCAGATTAGAGACATGCATGTGACCCTAAGTGGCTCATCTACTTGTTGTAGACTAAATCCATGGTTTGGATGATAACTTATACTGTAAAATCTAACTGATATTTGAGTGAATTCTGGTTATGACAGATAGATTCTGATTCTTTTAAAGCCACTGCTTCTGTTGTAACATATCTTGCTTCAGAATGGTTGAAATTCAGGGGAAATAAAACAAACAAAACAAAAACTGTTTTTGTCTTGGTAAGCCCAAACTCTGTATTTCTGAATGTAATACTCTCCTGCTTTTGTCACCAAAATCCAGATGCCTGATATTCAGAATCATTTTCACCTGCTTTTCTCTCATTTGATCAGCCATTATTTATCTGGATCTTCTCACTCCCATTCATTCTTTCTATGCAGAAATGTCCCATCCTTACAGTGACCAGGTCTCCATCCCACCTCCAGCCCTCAGTATTGCCAAAATACACAGGGAAATTATACATAATTCTATGCCCAACATATTTCAATTGCCTCATAGGACACTTTGGTAACCTAGGAAAATGAAGAGCAAACAGTAACTCTCAAAATAATTTATATCTACACCTCCCCAAATAAGTATCCAGAGGGAGTGAGGGAGTATCAGAAAGAGTAGGTTTAAAAGAGGATTACACAGACCATTAACTATTACATAATGTCCAGGAATCCTTAAGCTATAAGGCAAGAAGAGCCTGACTAGGTAAACATAGCCGTTAGAAATCTAAATTTACCTTTTGAAGTTTTTCACAAAATACTTCTCTAAGGAGAGAAAACTTAGCATTTGGGCTGATTAAAGATACAGGGAGCTAACAAGTTAAAGCCAGAGAAATTAAGATCATGTTTAACTGTACAACAGTAATAATTATTACTGTAATTTTATGAGCCGCTTACATATTGAGGACTAATTGCCAAGCAATATAACAGCAATTGCATTTATCACTAGTTATGATTCAAAATTAGTATCTGCTTTATTTGTTGAAAACACATTGCATATATATGCAGGTGTGACTGTAAGGTAATAAATTTGAATCTATGGGTGACATATTCAAGTTATCCACATTATTGTGTAGTTAGTTCTTTCCTTCTCCTGTCTCCAGAGTTTTGTTCAAATAGTATGATAACACTTAGCGTGTTAGTGAAATGATTTAAGCAAGTATTACTTTATGGGAGTGGAAGAAAAAAGTCAGATCCTTGGTTAATTTTTAAAATCAGATTATTTTTTATTTTTTTGTGGTACGCAGGCCTCTCACTGTTATGGTCTCTCCCGTTGCAGAGCACAGGCTTAGCGGTCATGGCTCACGGGCTTAGCTGCTCCGCGGCATGTGGGATCTTCCCGGACTGGGGCAGGAACCCATGTCCCCTGCATCGGCAGACAGACTCTCAACAACTGCGCCACCAGGGAAGCCCTAAAATCAGATTATTTTAAATTATTCTATCAAAGTTGCCCTTTGGTTTTACCAGTTTTTTAGGTTAAAATAATTTTGGTTACAAGTGACCACATTTTACTTCAAAATAACATGAGAAAAATGGATTGTATTAGAGAGACACAGGGAGCTCAGGAATACACTTTAGAACAAAACTTTACTAGGACCTAAAATAGCACCTGCATAAACTGCAGCTACGTGCAGCTCAGTGTACCTTTAACTCTGTCTTTCTCCTCATCCTTTTGCTTTCTTCACTCACCTCTCCATTTTTGTCAGTGTCAGCTGTCTTTCAGCCTGATTTAACCATCTTACACTGGCAACCTGAGATTGTTTTAAATATTCTTTAGACTCTGGAATATTTTACAGAAGTAAAATATGGGTTATGTGTATCTTGTTTTATGAAACATTCCCTAATAAGCACATATAAAAGAGTTTTTACTACTGCTATTTTAATGTACAAAATATGATTTCAAGGGGCTTGCTCTTGTTAGTGTCTGGGTCAATTATTAAATAGACATATTGTTTAAGAAAATGTGTCTATTTAATAAAAATAAACAAATGGGACCTAGTTAAACTTAAAAGCTTTTGCACAGCAAAGAAAACCGTAAACAAGATGAAAAGACAACCTTCAGAATGGGAGAAAATATTTGCAAATGAAGGAATGGACAGAGGATTGAACTCCAAAATATACAAACAGCTCATGGAGCTCAATATCAATAAACAAACAACCCAATTTAAAAATGGGCTGAAAACCTAAATAGACATTTCACCAAAGAAGACATACAGATGGCCAAGAGGCACGTGAAAAGATACTCAACATCACTAATCATTAGAGCAATGCAAATCAAAACCACAATGAGGTATCACCTGACACTGGTCAGAATGGCCATCATCAAAAATACTACAAACAATAAATGCTGGAGAGGGTGTGGAGAAAAGGGAACCTTCTTGCACTGTTGGTGGGAATGTAAACTGGTACAGCCACTATGGAGAACAGTATGGAGGTTCCTTAAAAAACTAAATATAGAACTACCATACGACCTAGCAATCCCACTACTGGGTATATACCCTGAGAAAACCATAATTCAAAAGGAAACATGTACCCCAATGTTCATTGCAGCACTATTTAAAATAGCCAGGACATGGAAACAACCTAAATGTCCAAAGATAGATGAAACGATAAAGAAGATGTTGTACATATATACAATGTAATATGGCTCATCCATAAAAGGAACCAAATTGGGTCAGTTGTAGAGATGTGGATGGGCCTAGAGTCTGTCATACAGAATGAAGTAAGCCAGGAAGAGAAAAACAAGTATCGTGTATTAGCACATATACGTGGAATCTAGAAAAATGGTATAAATGAACCTATTTGTAGGGCAGGAATAGAGATGTAGACATAGAGAACGGACATATGGACATGGCGGGGGAAGGGGATGGTAGGACAAATTGGGAGATTCGGTTTGCCATAAATACATTACCATGTGTAAAATAGATAGCTAGTGGGAACTTGCTGTATAGCACAGGGAGCTTAGCATGGTTCTCTGTGACCACCTAGATGGGTGGGATGTGGGTGGTGGGAGGGAGGTCCAAGAGGGAGGAGATATAGGTATACATACAGCTGATTCACTTCATTGTACAGCAGAAACTAACACACCATTGTGAAACAATTTTTCTCCAATAATAAAATAATAAAATAAAATAAAATAAGTAAATATTTCAAACAATATTCAGTCCATAGTTAAACAATGGCAGCCATAGCTTTACTTAAGTAAGGCTTTTTGGGTCCAAGGTTAAGGAAAATATGTTGGTTGAAAAGACTTAGGATATTTTTATCATTAGTGATACCTTGGAAAACTAAGGTATATCTTGTTTTGAGTTAAACTCAGAGAGAGAAACTTTTACAAGTTTTTTTTTTTTTTTTGCGTTACGTGGGCGTCTCACTGCTGTGGCCTCTCCCATTGTAGAGCACAGGCTCCGGACACTCAGGCTCAGCAGTCATGGCTCACGGGTCCAGCCGCTCTGTGGCATGTGGGATCTTCCTGGACCGGGGCACGAACCTGTATCCCCTGCATCGGCAGGTGGACTCTCAACCACTGCGCCACCAGGGGAGCCCTACAAGTATTTTTTAATCGCTTGTCTGATACACTTTATCAGGCAAAGAAATCTTGCTTTCTAATTCTCTTCAACTCTTACTCCCATTACAATTCCATAATAATTGATGGATTAAAGGTTTCTATTTTTTTCATTTCTATAGTCCAATCAGTCCAAGGATGGGTAGAACTTAGAACATGGAAAGCCTGGAATTTAGAAAAGTACATTAATGCAATAGAAAGATAAATATAATAAGATGTTATAAGTAGAAAGTACAATGATCAGATTTTGGTTTTGAAGTAGATTTTATCTTTGCTTTGTCATTAGTGACATTAATGGTAATAGATGATTATATAATACTCTTTAAAGAATAAATTTAGTACCCTCTTAGGAGTGTTCAAGGACAAACCTGGTGTGATGAAAGAGTCATATAACATTCTAAATGAAATTTCACACATATTACATTCATATATAGTAAGTTAAGAAAACAGGGTAAAGCTCCTAGTAAATAAGTATTTCAGAGACAAAAATAAATATTGGATGGGGAGTTGACAGTCATAAAAATTAATTATTCAAATGTATTATTATTGTTTGTATATTGCAACAGTAGTATTCCAAAAACATGTATTTTAGATGAATATAGATATGATACATATAACAAGATTGTTGTGTGTATTACTCCTGAGGTTTATTGTGTGTGTGTGTGTGTTTGTGTGATAATACTTTATGTCTTTACATTCCCAATAGTTTTTATATTTTTAACAATTTTATTGGAGTATAATTGCTTTACAATGCTGGGTTACTTTCTGCTTTATAACAGAGTGAATCAGCTATCCGTATACATATATCCCCATATATCCTCCCCCTTGCATCTTCCTCCAATCCTCCCTATTTCACCCCTCTAGGTGGTCACAAAGCACCAAGCTGATTTCCCTGTGCTATGAACCTGCTTGGCACTAGGTATCTATTTTATACTTGGTAGTGTATATATGTCCCTGTCACTCTCTCACTTCGTCCCAGCTTATCCTTCCCGCTCCCCATGTCCAAAAGTCCATTCTCTACGTCTTTGTCTTTATACCTGTTTTACCCCTAGGTTCTTCAGAACCATTTCTTTTTTTTTTTTTTTTTTTAGTTTCCATATATACGTGTTAGAATACAGTATTTGTTTTTCTCTTTCTGACTTACTGCACTCTGTATGACAGTCTCTAGGTCAATCCACCTCACTACAAATAACACAATTTGGTTTCTTTTTATGGTAGAATAATATTCCATTGTATATATGTGCCACATCTTCTTTATCCATTGATCTGTCGATGTACACTTAGGTTGCTTTCCTGTCCTGAGTATTGTAAATAGAGCTGCAATGAACATTGTGGTACATGAGTCTTTTTGAATTATGGTTTTCTCAGGGTATATTCCCAGTAATGGGATTGATGTGTCGTAAGGTAGTTCTATTTTTAGATTTTAATGAAGCTCAGTACTGTTCTCCACAGTGGCTGTATCAATATACATTCCCACCAACAGTGCAAGAGGGTTCCTTATTCCCAACACCCTCTCCAGGATTTATTGTTTGTAGATTTTTTAATGACGGCCATTCTGACTGGTATGAGGTGATACCTCATTGTGGTTTTGATTTGCATTTCTCTAATGATTAGTGATGTCAAGCATCCTTCCATGTTTTGGTGGCAATCTGTTTATCTTCTTTGGATAAATGTCTTTTTAGGTCTTCTGCCCATTTTTGGATTGGGTTGTTGAATATTTGATATTGAGCTGCATGAGCTGCTTGTAAATTTTGGAGATTAAACCTTTGTCAGTTGCTACATTTGCAAATATTTTTTTTTCCCATTCTGAGGGTTGTCTTTTCATCTTCTTTATGGTTTCCTTGGCTGTGCAAAAGCTTTTAAGTTTCCTTAGGTCCCATTTGTTTATTTTTGTTTTTACTTCAATTTCTCTAGGATGTAAGTCAAAAAGGATCTTGCTGTGATTTATGTCATAAAGTGGTCTGCATATGTTTTCCACTAAGAGTTTGATAGTGTCTGGCCTTACATATAGGTCTTTAATCCATTTTGAGTTTATTTTTATGTATGGTGTTAGGGAGTGTTCTAATTTCATTCTTTTACTTGTAACTGTCCAGTTTTCCCAGCACCACTTATTGAAGTGGTTGTCTTTTCTCCATTGTAAATTCTTGTCTCCTTTATCAATAATAAGGTGACCTTATTAACCTGCTCCATTGATCTATATTTCTGTTTTTGTGCCAGTATCATACAGTCTTGATTACTGTAGCTTTGTAGTATAGTCAAAGTCTGGGAGCCTGATTCCTCCAGCACCGTTTTTCTTTCTCAAGATTGCTTTGGCTATTTGGGGTCTTTTGTGTTTTCATACAAATTGTGAATTTTCTTTTCTAGTCCTGTGAAAAATGCCATTGGTAATTTGATAAGGATAGCATTGAATATGTAGATTGCGTTGGGTAGTAGAGTCATTTTCACAATGTTGATTCTTCCAATCCAAGAACATGGTACGTCTCTCCATCTGTTTGTATCATCTTTAATTTCTTTCTTATAGTTTTCTGCATACAGGTATTTTGTCTCCTTAGGTATGTTTATTCCTAGATATTTATTCTTCTTGTTGCAATGGTAAATGTGAGTTTTTCCTTAATTTCTCTTGCAGATTTTTCATCATTAGTGCATAGGAATGCAAGAGACTTCTGTGCATTAATTTTTTATCCTGCTACTTTACCAAATTCATTGATTAGCTCTAGTAGTTTGCTGGTAGCATCTTTAGGATTCTCTATGGATAGCATCATGTCATTCGCAAACAGTGACAGCTTCATTCTTCTTTTCTGATTTTGATTCCTTTTCTCTTTCTTCTCCTATTGCTGTGTCTAAAACTTCCAAAATTATGTTGAATAATAGTGGTGAGAGTTAGTGGTGAGAGTAGACAACTTTGTCTTGTTCCTTGTCTTAGACAAAATGCTTTCAATATTTCGCCATTGAGAATGAAGTTGGCTTGGGTTTGTTATATATGGCCTTTACTATGTTGAGGTAAGTTCCCTCTATGCCTACTTTCTGGAGGATTTTTATCATAAATGGGTGTTGAATTTTGTCGAAAGCATTTTCTGCATCTATTCAGTTGATTGTATGTTTTTCTTCTTTAATTTGTTAATATGTTTTATCACATTGATTGATTTGCATATATTGGAAAACCCTTGCATTCCTAGGATAAACCCCATTGTTCATGGTTTATGATCCATTTAATGTGTTGTTGTATTCTGTTTGCTAGTATTTTGTTGAGGATTTTTGCATCTATATTCATGAGTGATATTGGCCTGTAGTTTTCTTTTTCTGTGACATCTTTCTCTGGTGTTGTTATCAGGGTGATGGTGGCCTCGTAGAGTGAGTTTGGGAGTGTTCCTCCCTCTGCTCTATTTTGGAAGATTTTGAGAAGGATAGGTTTTAGTTCTTCTCTAAATGTTTGATAGAATTCACCTGTGTAGCCATCTGCTCCTGGGCTTTTGTTTGTTGGAAGATTTTTAATCAGTCTCAATTTCAGTGCTTGTGATTGGTCTGTTTATATTTTTTATTCCTTCCTGGTTCTGTCTCTGAAGGCTGTGCTTTTCTAAGAATTTGCCCATTTTTTTGAGGCTGTCCATCTTCTTGGCATATAGTTGCTTGTAGTAATTTCTCATGGTCCTTTGTATCTCTGCAGTGTCAGTTGTTACTTCTCCATTTTCATTTCTAATTCTATTGATTTGAATCTTCTGCTTTTTTTTCTTGATGAGTCTGGCTAATAATTTATCAATTTTGTTTATCTTCTTAATTAACCAGCTTTTAGTTTTCTTGATCTTTGCTATTGTTTCCTTCATTTCTTTTTCATTTATTTCTTATCTGATCTTTATGATTTCTTTCCTTCTGCTAACTTTGGGGGTTTCTTGTTCTTTCTCTAATTGCTTTAGGTGTAAAGTTATGTTGTTTATTTGAGATGTTTCCTGTTTCTTGAGGTAGGAGTGTATTGTTATAAACTTCCCTCTTAGAACTGCTTTTGAAACATCTGATAAGTTTGGGGTCATCGTGTTTTCACTGTCATTTTTTTCTAGGTATATTTTCATTTCTTCTTTGATTTCTTCAGTGATCTCTTGGTTATTAAGTAATGTATTGTTTAGCCTCCATTTTTCTGTATTTTTTACAGGTTTTTTTTTTCCTGTAATTGATATCTTGTCTCCCAGCATTGTGGGTGGAAAAGATACTTGATATGATTTCAATTTTCTTAAATTTAACACAGCTTGATTTGTGAACCAAGATATGATCTATCCTGGATAAGGTTCCATGAGCACTTGAGAAGAAAGGGTATTCTGCTGTTTTTGGATTGAATGTCCTAAAAATATCATTTAAGTCCATCTTGTTTAATGTACAACTTAAAGCTTGTGTTTTCTTATTTATTTTACTTTTGGATGATCTGTCCATTGGTGAGAGTGGGGTGTTAAAATCCCCTACTATAATTGTGTTACTGTCAATTTCCCCTTTTATGGCTGTTAGCATTTGCCTTATATATTGATGTGCTCCTATATTGGGTGCATAAATATTTACAATTGTTATATTTTCTTCTTGGAATCACCCCTTATCATTATGTAGCGTCCTTCTTTGTCTCTTGTAATAATCTCTATTATAAAGTCTATATTGTCTGATATGAGAATTGCTACTCCAGCTTTCTTTTGATTTCCATTTGCATGGAATATCTTTTTCCATCCCCTTACTTTCAGTCTGTATGTGTCCCTAGGTCTGAAGTGGGTGTCTTGTAGACAGCATATATATGGTCTTGTTTTTGTATCCATTCAGCCAGTCTATGTCTTTTGGTTGGAGCATTTAATCCATTTACATTTAGGGTAGTAATTGATATATATGTTCCTATTACAATTTTCTTAATTGTTTTGGTTTTGTTATTGAAGGTCTTTTCTTTCTCCTGTGCTTCCTTCCTAGAGAAGTTCCTTCACTTTTGTTGTAAAGCTGGTTTTCTGCTGCTGGATTCTATTAGCTTTTTCTTGTCTGTAAAAGTTCTATTTTTCCATCAAATCTGAATGAGATCCTTACTGGGTAGGGTAATCTTGGTTTTAGGTTTTTCCCTTTCATCACTTTAAAAATGTTCTGCCTCTCCCTTCTGGCTTGCCGAGTTTCTGCTGAAAGATCATCTGTTAACCTTATGGGGATTCCCTTGTATGTAATTTATTGTTTTTCCCTTACTGCTTTTAATATTTTTTCTTTTATTTAATTTTTGATAGTTTGATTAATATGTGTCTTGGCATGTTTCTCCTTGGATTTATCTTGTATGAGACTCTGTGCTTCCTGGACTTTATTGACTATTTCCTTCCCCATATTAAGGAAGTTTTCAACTATAATCTCTTCAAATATTTTCTCAGCCCCTTTCTTTTTCTCTTCTTCTTCTGGGACACCTATAAAGTGAATGTTGGTGCATTTATTGTTGTCCTAGAAGTCTCTGAGACTGTTCTCAATTCTTTTCATTCTTTTTTCTTTATTCTGCCTTATGATACTTATTTCCACTCTTTTATCTCTAGGTCACTTATCCGTTCTTCTGCCTCAGTTGTTCTGCTATTGATTCCTTATAAAGAATTTTAAATTTCATTTTTGTATTGTTCTTCATTGCTTCTTTGCTCTTTAGTTCTTCTAGGTCCTTGTTAAATGTTTCTTGTGTTTTCTCCATTCTATTTCCAAGATTTTGGATCGTCTTTCCTATCATTACTCTGAATTATTTTTCAGGTAGACTGCCTATTTCTTCTTCATTTGTTTGGTCTGGTGGGTTTTCACCTTACTCCTTCTCTGCTCTGGGTTTCTCTGTCTTCTCATTTTGCTTAACTTACTGTGTTTGGGGTCTCCTTTTTTCAGGCTGCAGGTTTGTAGTTCCTGTTGTTTTTGATGTCTGCCCTCAGTGGCTGAGGTTGCTTCAGTGGGTTGTGTAGGCTTCCTGGTGGAGGGGACTGGTGCCTGTTTTCTGGTGGATGAGCCTGTATCTTTTCTTTCTGGTTGTCAGGACCATGTTTCAGAGTGTGTTTTGGGGTGTCTTTGACCTTATTATGATTTTAGGCAGCCTTTCTGCTAGTGGGTGGAGTTGTGTTCCTGTCTTGTTAGTTGTTTGTCATGGGGTGTCCAGCACTGTAGCTGCTGGTCATTGAGTGGAGCTGGGTCTTGGCTTTCAGATGGAGATCTCTGGGAGATTTTCACCATTTGATAGTATGTGGAGCTGGGAGGTTTCTGGTGGACCAATGTCCTGAACTCACTCGGCTCTCCCACGTCAGAGTCACATGCCTGACACCCAGCAGGAGCACCAAGACCCTGTCAGCCACATGGCTCAGAATAAAAGGGAGAAAAAAAGGAAGAAAGAAAGAAAAGAAGAAAATAAAATAATGTTGTTTTTTAAAAAAATAAAATATTATTCAAAATAAAAAATATATATAAAGTAACAAAAAGAAAAAAGAAAGAAGAGAGCAACCAAACCAAAAATCAGATCCACCAACGATAACAAGTGCTAAAAACTATACACACACACACACACACAAAAAAAAGACAGACAGAACCCTAGGACAACTGGTAAAAGCTAAACCATACAGACAAAATCACAGAAAGAAGCATACACACTCACAAAAAGAGAAAAAGGAAAAAAATATATATATATATTTAAAAAAAAAAGGAAGAGAGCAACCAAATCAATAAACAAATCTACCAATGATAATAAACTCTAAATACTAAACTAATATAAACATAAGACCAGAAACAAATTAAATGCAGAAAGCAAACCCCAACTCTACAGTTGTTTCCAAACTCTACCGCCTCAATTTTGGGATGATTCATTGTCTATTCAGGTATTCCAGAACTGCTGGGTCCATCAGGTTGATTGTGGATATTTAATCCGCTGATCCTGAGGCTGCTGAAATTTCCTTTTCTCTTCTTTCTTCGCACAGCTCTTGTTGTTCAGATTTGGATTTGGCCCTACCTCTGTGTGTACGCCACCTGAGGGCATCTGTTTTTGGCTGTGACATGACAAGGTTAAAGTAGCAGCTGATTGGGGGCTCTGGCTCACTCAGGCAAGACGGAGGGAGGGGTACAAAATGTGGGGCTAGCCTGTGGCGGCAGAGGCCAATGTGACATTGCAAAGGCTTAAGGTGTGCTGTGTGTTCTTCTGGGGAAGTTGTCCCTGGATCATAGGACCCTGGCAGTAGTGGGCTGCACAGCCTCCCAGGAGGGGAGGTATAGATAGTGACCTGTTCTTGCACACAGGCTTCTTGGTAGCTGCAGCAGCAACCTTAGCATTTCATGCCCATCTCTGGAGTCCGCTCTGGCAGCTGTGGCTCACGCCCATCTCTGGAGTTCGTTTAGGTGGTGCTCTGAATGCTCTCTCCTTGTTCACTCCGAAACAATGCTCTCTTGCCTCTTAGGCAGTTCCAGAACTTTACCCAGAGTCTCTTTCAGCTAGCTGTAGCACACTAGCCTCCTTCAGGCTGTATTCACACAGCCAACCCCAGTCCTCTCCCTGGGATCTGACCTCTGAAGCCCGAGCCTCAGCTCCCAGCTCCCACCCACCCCGGCAGGTGAGCAGACCAGCCTCTCAGGCTGGTGAGTGTTGGTTGGCACTGATCCTCTGTGCAGGAATCTCTCTGCTTTGCCCTCTGCACCCCTGTTGCTGCGCTCTCCTCTGTGGCTCCAAAGCTTCCCCCCTGCCAACCCCCATCTCCACCAGTGAAGGGGTTTCCTAGTGTGTGGAAACTTTTTCTCCTTTACAGATCCCTCCCAGAGATGCAGGACCTGTCCCTCTTCTTTTGTCTTTGCCTTTTCTTTTTCCTTTTGCCCTGCCCAGATAAGTGGGGAGTTTCTTGCCTTTTGGGAACTCTGAGTTCTTCTGCCAGCGTTCAGTAGGTGTTCTGTAGGAGTTGTTCCACATGTACATGAATTTCTGATGTATTTGTGGGGAGGAAGGTGATCTCCATGTCTTACTCCTCTGTCATCCTGAAGGTCTCACTCCTCAGGTTTTTGATGGAGTAAAATAACATAATCAAAATATTCTGCAACTGGACTGACTAATGCTATAATGGTGTCTATTTCTTTTAAATTGATACAAGTGGTGGGACAAGATGCATGTATATATTACAAGGAAAGCAGTCACTGTCCATACCTCATTTCTAAATTAAAGATAAAACATTTTATGCTCTCCTCTTTCCATTTAATGAATTAGAGATTATAACTGGAAATGTTCCAAATGTTCAATATTATGTGAGAATCCATTAAAGAGCATTATCCAAGTCAAAATTTGGAAGGACTTCTTTTCTCCAGGGAGAACTTCAAAAGTACCTTTCTTTCAGAAATAATGTCAATTGCTATAACATTTTAATTCTAATAAATATTACTTTTGTCAGCAATCAGTTATTCACACGTGTGGAGCTATATCTGGGTTCTTTATTTTATTTCACTGATTTATATGTCTATCACTTGGCCATAAACATTAATAAAAATAATAAAAATTAAATAATTCTTAAAGTTTTCTTGGAAATTCCCGAGAAATCTTATAGAAAACTACATAGAATTTTTTAAAATAATTTGAGTTAAACTGTCATCTTCACAATGTCAAATTGTCACATTCATATAATGGTATGTTTATCCATTGATTTATGTTTCAAATAATTTAAAATGTTTCCATAGATTTTTTTGTACATATTTTCCTGTCACTCCTTTGACACATATGATTCCTGCTTTAACTGTGAAGGGTCTAATCAATGTAATGATTCTCCAAGTGTGTCCCCAACCCAGAAGGAATTCACTTGTTTAACGGTTTAGTGTCAAAATAAATGAATACAACTTATTTCTCTAGAATGATCTTAAGCTGACACATTTTCTGCAGTCTATTGTCAGTTCTAATATCTACCTGTTCATTGTGTTATGATTTCCATTAATGGCACTATTTTATTTGCAAATATAACTATATTATCTTTTATACTTCTTAAATCACTTTTTTCACTTGTTTTTGTTATTGGCCAGGAAGCACAGTGAGCAGGTATCACTCTGATCTTATCTTCTATACATCTATATTTTCTTCATAAAGTTGAATTGTAATTCAGGAGACAACCCTAACCAATTTTTCATACTTCCTGTTTTTTTAAATTTTATTTTAGTTACAATGAACTATTAAACTTTAACCAGAGGTCCCCAACCTTTTTGGCACCAGGGACCGGTTTCATGGAAAACAATTTTTCCATGGATCGGGAGCAAGGTGGATTTGAGGCAGTAATGCGAGCAATGCTTCAGGCAATAAAATGAGCGATGGGGAGTGGTAGATGAAGATTCACCATCTCGCCCACTGCTCATCTCCTGCTGTGCAGCCTGGTTCCTAACAGGTCACAGACCAGTATCTGTCTGAGGCCCGGGAGGTGGGGACACCGGCTTTACACAATGTTTTGTTTCTTTATCTAGTAAGTTAAAAAATAATATCTCTCTTTTAGATTATTAATGTTGTGGTGTATTTTAGATTTGATATTGAGCCTTCTAGCATTGTTGAGATAATTCATTTGATCATTATGCTTTTTTTGAGGAGACATCATTGAAATCAGTAGGCCAATATTTCATATTGAATTTTCACATTTAAATTTAATAACTAACTGCATTAGGCCTATAATCTTATTTTCATGCACTTTTAAATGTTTTTTGAAGTGGTTAATTTAGCTTCAAATAGTCAGTTGGACAATGTTCAATTATTTTTCTTTTGTTTCTTTATTTTGTATTTTATGGAAATATTGTACCTTGAATTTTTGGTACAAGTAAGTTAATTTTTTTTTTTTTTTACTTGGAGAGTTTTGAGAATGAGGAACTTTGATAATAAAGGAGAATTGATAACTTGTGTTTATACACATTGGGCTGTGATGTAGCACTAAGATCTAGTAACCTGCATGTGTGCAAGACATCTTGACTAGATGTTTAAAACAGGATTTAAAGGAAAATAAAATCAATAAATTTTATATAGTTTTAAATTATATGTGCCAAATAGCATCAGTGTTTAGATTTTCAAGTATTCAATAATACCTTGAGAATATATACCAAATATACTAGAAAGTTGTTTGAATGAAGGATGAAAAATGGGTGTAGTGATTGGATATGAAAAGGAAAAAAAAATCTAAAATCAAGCATGAACAAGTTCATGCATTAATACAGAATATGATTGTGCCATAAACTGGAAAGAATAATTTACTCTATTCTGCCCTGACATTAAAAGCAAAAAACAATAAATGCCACCAAAACTAGAAAAAATAGAAATATTTCCTTTGTTTTGTTTTTAAGAAAATAAATTTATTTGAAACTCTTTTAACTGATAAAGGAAATTATCTTTTAATTTTTTTGGGGGGTGTCAGGTAGTTAATCTAGGATTTCAATGTAAAGAAAAAGAACAATTTTCAACAGCCAAAAGTGCCCTATTCACTAAATACCACATACATAAAATGAAGTAACAAGTGGATTTTATCTAGTCAAAACATCATGAAATACAGAATTTTATTAAAACATCTGACTAAACCATTAAAGTTTTACCTTAACTACTGGTTTGCCCAGATCATGCAAGTAAATTAGTATATGCATTAAATAAGTATCAGATAATCAGAGGACTGGTAGGCATTCTTGTCAGATGTTAATATCTATCCATAAAGTGATTTTTTTGATAATGGTAGAACATAAGAAAACTTTGAACATTAGTAGTGTTGCCTGCTAAATATTTTAATAATTGTTTTACCTTCTTCTGGTATACCTTATTTGATGTCACAGTCTACTGAAAGAAAACTAACTATACCACAAATGCAGTTTCAGGTAATCAATAATGAATATAAGACCTTATTGCCTATCTTATAATAGCTACAGCAGAGTGTTTTTTTCCTAACCTATTTTCTTAGTGAAGGACGATTTGTATGATGCTGGTAGAGTCCAACCCCAAGGAACCATAAATACAATACAAACAATAATTATTCTCTACACATCTATATTGTCAAAGTTCTTTCATTAAATATGAGAGATTTCTAAGTCAGTGTACACTTTGCTCCCTTTGATATAGTCACATCAGAAGTGACAACATAGTTTATCCAAATTATGAGATGTCTCTGTAAAAGATCCAGTCCTCTGAGACTTCTTCAGGAACCCAGAGAAGTAAAAGTTTTACCCTTGTTTGTCCCATGTGACCTCACCTATCTCTGGTCAAAAATAACTGTCCAGTTTTAATATACATAAAGACTCTACAGAGTATAAGTCAATCTATAGACTCAATGAAGCAATAAGATCATTCCATATAGAAGTTTAAGGCTTGTATTAATAGGTCAATTATCAGTAAGTGATGTATGTTCACTTAGAAGGTCATATAAATTTGGGACTGGGGCAGCCATTATTGGGCCATGTTCAATAAAACAAAGACAGTGAGTTTGCTAAGAAGAGAGTTAAATATAAAACCAAAATATTGTCTTTAGTGAATCTGCTGTAGACTTGTTGTTACAAACAAATCCCTTTGATATTAAAGCCACTTTGAAAAAAATCTTTCATTAAATATTTTTTTGTTCTATTTTGAAATAATTTTAGACTGTAGATGCATTGTGGAGATAGTGCAGAAGGTTCATGTACCCTTCACCCCAATTTCTCTAAAGTGATCATCTTACATAGCAAATGATATGTCTACCAAAAATATTTTTTTTTAAAGAAGATGTTGGGGCTAGGAGTTTATTAATTAATTAATTTAATTTTTCTGTGTTACCTCTTCATTTCTGTGCGAGGGCTTTCTCTAGTTGTGGCAAGCAGGGGCCACTCTTCATTGCAGTACACGGGCCTCTCACTATTGCGGCCTCTCTTGTTGTGGAGCACAGACTCCAGACACACAGGCTCAGTAGTTGTGGCTCACAAGCCTAGTTGCTCTGCGACATGTGGGATCCTCCCAGACCAGGGCTTGAACCTGTGTCCCCTGCATTAGCGGCAGATTCTCAACCACTGCGCCACCAGGGAAGCCCCAAAAATAAAAATTTAACATCAGTACAATACTGCAGACATTATTTAAATTTTAATTTTAAATTACTAAGAGATTGAAAAACAAATTAAAAAGAAATTTTATTTGGACAGCAGTATATTTTGAGAGTTCAGTAACCCAATGAACATTTAATGATTGTTGTTAGAAGTCTTGGGGTTTTGTTTTGTTTTGTTTTCTGAGTTCTGTTAAGAGTTACCATGCATCTTTATCATCTCCTAATTAATGTCTTTGGGACAGTATTAACATAACCTAATTCAGCACCAGATACAGTACCTGGAACATAGTAAGTGCTCATTAAAGATTTATTGAATTAATTGTTCTTATTCTTCACTTCTGTTAGATCTGGATGATAAATGTCTTATTCTGAAGACATGCAAAAGGGACTTACAAAATGTGTTCCATTTTCCTACTGACCTAAGAAGTGTATGACTCAGGTCTGCTGAACAATGCACCAACCTCCCCACAATAAAGCAGTGAAGATATGTTGAGGAAATAGCAGAAAACATTTTTGTCTCACTTTCTAACACACTCATCATAAGCCTTAGTGACATAAGTTAGTTTTACATAAAACTACAGGTTTTATCTGTACTCAAATGTGCCAATCTACATTATGGATTAACATCCAAACACTCAATTCTTCACAACAGATCTTATAAAATGTGCTTTAAAGCACGATTTTTAAATTTTATTTCTGCTTCCTTACCTAAGACTAAATTTAAAGACATTATTCTTCAGCTTCTAGTCTGTTATTTCTCTCTTATTAATTAGATATTAAGTTTAGAAAATTGAACAACCTCAGCACACTTATTTAATATTTCCATTACTTTATGTCTCATTTGATCTTTTAAGAAAGTGTTCTAAAAATAATAAAATTTTTCATAAATACTTTTTTTGAAATTATGAGGAGACTGAATAGAATACAAATTGCATGGATTCATCGAAAACAACCTTTACTCTGAGAACTCCAACACTCCTTTAACTGCTTCTAAAGAAGCATAGAGAGCAAAGAAATAGACCTCTAGTGCACCACATAGTGACTGCATCAAATAAATCCCCAGAGTCTCAGCTTTCTTAAAATAATAATAATAATAGTGTGTGGTGTGCATGATAACTCTTAATTCACAGGTATACAAGCCTCTAGAAATCAGATAAAATTTTTGTGAAGACCCATGCTGAAAATTACATCAAGAGAAATTAAAGAACTTTTACATAAAGATGGATTGTATCAGGTATATGGACTAGAAAAATCAAAAATTAATATTTAAAAAAGGTGTAACTGTATATGCTAACCAAATAGAAAATAGTTAAATGTATATTCTACTGATCATTAAAAAAATACCATTAAGAAAATAGTATGGATATTTTAGAGGTGGTGGGATCAAGATGGTGGTATAAAAAGACCCTGAGCTCACCTCTCCCTACAAACACATCAAAACTACAACTATAAAGCAACTCTCATTGAGAATGACATGAAAACCAGCAGAATGGCTCTTGTACAACCAAGGCTGTAAAGAAAAGAGACACAGAATTTGGTAGAAGGGGAAGAGAAGAGAGCTAGTCAGGACCCACACATCTAGTGGGTAACCCAGAAGAAGAGGGGGATATCACAGGCTTAGGGAATCTTCCCTGAGGAGTGAAGGATTCAAGTCCCATATTAGGCACACCAGGCCTGGGGTCTGACACTGGGAAGAAAGCCCCCTTAGCTGGTTTGAAAATCAATGGGGCTTATGGGAGGCTGTAAGAAAGACAGCTGTGCTCTTGAACAGCATGCACACAGACTTCCTTGCTCCCAATCCCAGTGTAAAGGCAGCAGACTGAAAATTGCCTATTGTTCTGACAAGCCTGCCAGCACTGCTTCAGCATGCCCCTCAGCCTTAACTCTGCTCCTGCTTCAGCACCTCCTGGTCTAGCCCCACTCCCACTAAGGCAGAGACCATCACTGATATCATGCATATGTGCACATGTACCTGGGAAAAAGCAGAGCCAGCTGAGAAGTACAGCTCCAAGCACTTGGGTCCTGGTCCAGCTAACCAGAAACTTGCCATCATGCTAGAGCCCAACTTCCTTAGAGCTTCTGCTTTAGCACCTTGGGCTCCACTGCTACCCCCTCAGTGTTATCTCCCAGTAGAATGATGAGCCTGGGAGAAGCAACAGCTAGCACCTGACTCCAGGTCTACCTCCCACCAAGGAGATGGCTGCCAGCATAACCCAGGAAAAGATGCAGGCTCTGCTAAATTCAGATTCAGCCCTCCTACCAAAGCAAATGAGCAAATGTAGACCACATAGGGACTCTTCCACACAAGGACACACTTTTAAGATTGGGATGGGTAACTGTTTCACCTAATTTTATAGCAACAAACAGAGAAAGTCAAACAAAATGAGATGACAGGAATAAGTTTCAAATGAAAGAATGGGATAAAATTCAAGGGGAAAAAAATAAGAAAGCAGAAATAAATAGTTTGCCTGATAAGATGTTCAAAGCAATAGTAATAGAAACATTCACTGAAGTTGGGAAAAAATAGAGGGACATGGTGAGAACTATAACAAAGAACTAGAAAATATATATTAAAAAAAAACAATCAGAACTGAAGAATACAATAACTGAAGTAAAAAATACACTAGAAGGAAATAGAGGCAGAATAGGAGATACAAAGGAATATATAAACAAGCTGAAAGAGAGAATAATGAAAATAACCCAAACAGAACAGTAAAAAGAAAAATAAATGAGGATTGGTTAAGGGAAGTCTGGGATAAACTCAAGCATCCTAATATTCTCATTATAGGGTCTCCAGAAAGAGAAAAGAGACAAAGGGAGCAGAAAATGTATTTGATAAAATAATGGCTGAAAGCTTCCCTAACATGAAGAGGAAAACAGATATTCAGATATAGGAAACACAGAGAAAGAAACCCAAAGAGACACACATCAACATATATCATAAGCAAAATGACCAAAAAAATGTTAAAAAGGTAATTTAAAAGGAAGCAAGAGAAAAAAAAAAGAGTTATAAACAAGGGAAATCCCATAACACTATCAGCTGATTTTTCAGCAGAAACTTTGTAGCTAAAAAGAGAGAGGCATGATATATTTAAAGTGCTGAAAGGAAAACAGAAACAAAATCAAAGCCAAAACAAAAACCTAGGATGTTCTACTCAGCAAGTCATCACTTACAATTTAAGGAGAGATGAAGAGTCTCCCAGACAAGCAAAAACCAACTGTACATCACCAAAAAATCAGCATACAAGAAATATTAAATGGTCTTCTTTAAGAGAAAAAGAGAAGTATGTAACAAAAAGTAAGAAAATATACTAAGGGATAAATCTCATTGAGAAAACAAATACATACCAAAGGCAGTGGAACAACCACTCAAATAAGTTCATACAAAAGTTAAAAGACCAAAATTGTAAAATCAACTATAACTACATAGTTAAGTGATAAACATGAAAATGTAAAATATAACATCATAAACATAAAACATATGGGGGAGTAAAAAATGTAAATATTTTATAATGTGCTTGAATTTGAATGACTATCAACTTAAAACAAATTATATTGCTATAAGTCAATGTATATGAACTTCATGGTAACCACAAATCAAAAACCTATGATACACACACACACACACACAAAAGGGAAGGGAACCCAAATATAACATGAGAGAAAATCATCAAACCAGAGGAAAATACTAAAAGAGAAAGAAAAGAAAGAGAACTGCAAAAACAACCAGAAAATAAGTAACAAAATGTCAAAAGTATGCCTATCAATTATCAGTAAAGTTGAAGGATAAAAGTTAATATGCAGAAATCTCTTGCATTTCTCTACCCTAACAACAAACTATCAGAAAGAGAAATTGAGGAAACAATCTAATTTGCCATTGCATCAAAAATAATAAAATACTTAGGAAAAAACCTACTTCAGGAGGTGGAAGACCTAGACTCAGAAAAATATGACACTGATAAAATAAGTTGAAGATGACACAAACAGATGGAAAGATATACCATGTTCTTGGACTGGAAGAATTAATATTGTTAAAATGGCCAAACTATCTAAGGCAAGGCAATCTACAGATTCAATGCAATCCCTAACAAAATATCAATGGCATTTTTCACAAAACTAAAACAAATAATTTTAAAGTTTCTATGGAAATACAAATAGCCAAAACTGTCTTGAGAAAGAAGAACAGAGCTGAAGAATCACAATCCCTGACTTCAGACTATACTACAAACTAGAGTAATCAAAACTGTATGGTACTGGCACAAACTCAGACACATAGACCAATGGAACAGAATTGAGAGTTCAGAAATAAACCCACACACTTATGGTAAATTAATCTACAACAAAGGAGGCAAGAATATACAATGGAGAAAAGATAGTCTGTTCTATAAGTGGTGCTGGGAAAACTACACATCAACATGTAAAAGAACAAAATTAGAACATTCTCTAATACCATATATAATAAACTCAAAAGAGATTACAGATGTAAATTTTAGCCCAGAAACCATAAAACTCCTAGAGGAAAACATAAAACATTCTTTCTCATAAACCATAGAAATATGTTTTAGGATCAATCTCCTAAAGAAAAGGAAATAAAAGCAAAAATAAACAAATAGGACCTAATTAAACTTAAAAGCTTTTGCACAGCAAAGGAAACCATAAACAAAATGAAAAGGCCAACTACAGAATGGAAGAAAATATTTACAAATTATATAACCAAGAGGGGGCTAATATCCAAAATACATAATTCATACAACTCAAAATTTTAAAAATACAACCTAATTAAAAAATGGGCAGAAGACCTGAACAGACATTTTTCCAAAGATAACAAGCAGATGGCCAACAGGTATATGAAAAAATGCTCAACATTGCTAATAATCAGGGAAATGCAAATTAAAACCAGAATGAGACATCACCTCACACCTGTCAGAAACATTATCATCAAAAGACAACAAAAAACAAATGTTGGCGAGGATGTAGAGAAAAGGGAACTCTCATACACTGTTGGTTTGAATGTAAATTGGTGTAGCCACGGTGGAAAAGAGTATGGAGGTTTCTCAAAAAACTAAAAATAGAACTACAATGTGACTCAGCAATTCCACTCTTAGGTATACACCAGAAAGAAACAAAAACACTGATTTGAAAAGATACATGCACTCAATATTCATAGCAGCTTTATTTACAATAGCCAAGTTATGGAAGCAGTCTAAATGTCCTTAGACATATGAATGTGATCATATATATATATATATATATATATATATATATATATACACATATATATATATATTAAGTCTTTAAAAAGGAAATTCTGTAGTTGTGACATGAATTTGGAGGAAATTATGATGAATGAAAAATGATATGCAGAAAGAGAAATACTGTGTGATCTCACTTTGATGTGGAATCTAAAATAGTCAAACTCATAGAAGCAGAAAGTAGTATGGTGTTTGCCAAGGGTGAGGGGTAGGGAACAAGGAGGAGATATTGTTCAAAGGGAAGAAAGTTTCAGTTGTACAAAATGAATAAATTCTAAGGCTCTCAAATACAGCATGGTGATTATAATAGACAATGCAATATTGTATACTTGAAGTTTGCTAAGAGGTTAGATCTTAAATTAAAGCTTCTCAACACACACAAATAGGTAACTGTGGAGCTGATTGTTTACCATAAGTATTTTGATTGTGTTGATCATATATATGTATAATATCCATGTGCACAATTTTTATCTGTTAAAGATATCTCAATAAATTTGTTAAAAAAAGAGAGAGAATAGGCGACTCAGAAATTGGAGAAGATATTTACAATACAAGGATATATTTGCTTATCGGCAAGTGAACTTTTCCAATGTATATTAAGAACTGTTATAGATTACTAAAAAGGAAATGAGATTTTTTAATGTGCAAAAACAAGAAAGACATTGAAAAAATGAAAATAGGCAAACTGCCAGTAACATATTCTGTTAGTTTACTAGTGATACCATAACAAATTACCACAGACTGGAGGCTTAAACAACCAAAATGTATTTCCTCACAGTTGTAGAGGCTAGAAATTCAAGATCAAGGTGTTGGCAGTGTTGGTTTCAAAATGTAAGGTCTCTCCTTGGCTGGTAGGTGGCCATCTTCTCCCTCTGTCTTCACAGTGTCTTTTCTCTGTGTGTTTGTGTCCTAATCTCCTCTTTTTTATGAAGATACCAGTCATACTGAATTAGATTCCATCCTAATGACCTCATTTTATCTTTTTAATGACACTTTTCAAATACAGTCACTTTCTGAACTACTGTGGGTTAGGACTTCAACATAAGAATAGGGAGAGGGGAATAATTTAGCCTATAACACATGAATATCAGATTTGAAGAAAATGCCAGTTAATACTACAAAGAATATTACTTCACAGCTCCCTGAAGGGATCTGCTTAAATGTAGTTATAATACTGTATATTAGCTATTGTGTGGAGCAATTAGAGCTATCATAAATGTTGTTGATGATGTCTTAAACTGTAACCACCACTTTGAAAACTACCAGGCAGCATATAACAAAGCTAAATACATGTGGTCCTATGACTTACCAATTTTACTAAGTATATGCGCTACAAATTTTTTTAAAGTATTTTGACAGCAGCACTACTAATTTAAACCTGAAATTGGAAAAGCCCGAATGTTCATCTAACACAGAATTGACCTCCTCCAAAAAAAAAAAAAAAAAATCAAAACAAACAAAACAGAGTGGTGCATTCATATAATACAATACTATATATCAATGATAATAGGTACAATATACAACTTGATGCAGTAACATAAATGGATCTCCTAAAAATTATGTTAAGAAAAAAAGCCAGAAACTAAATAAGTACATCTATTATAATTCAGTTTACAAGAAGTTCAGACTTTATGCTATTGGAAGACAGAAGAGTTATCACACTAGTGGGTGCAATGTGACAGGAAGGGGACACAGTTGGTTGTTGGTAAAGTTCTATTTCTTGCTCTGAGTGCTGGGAAAACTTGTGTGATCACTTTGTGAAAGGACATTTAGATATATACTTAGAATCTATGGGGCTTCCCTGGTGGCACAGTGGTTAAGAATCTGCCTGCCAATGTGGGGAACACGGCTTCAAGCCCTGGTCCTGGAAGATCCCACATGCTGTGGAACAACTAAGACTGTGAGCCACAACTACTGAGCTCACGTGCCACAACTGAAGCCCACACACCTGGAACCCATGCTCTGCAACAAGAGAAGCCACTGCAATGAGAAGCCTGTGCACCACAACAAAGAGTAACTCCTGCGTAACTCAACTCCCACTCACCGCAACTAGAGAGAGCCCGTGCGCAGCAACAAAGACCCAATGCAGCCAAAGATAAGTAAAATAAATAAATTAAAAAAAAAAAGAATCTATGTAGTGTTCTGGATTAATGTTATGGTTGAATAATAATTTTTCCACTAAATATTTAAAAATCTTCCATTGCTTTCTTTAGTTTTTAAACCAAGAATTGGTGTTTATTCTCATCAAATAATAATTTGATGACTATTTTCAAAAAATTTTTAAGATTCCTTAAAACTTATTTAAAATCCACTAATAATTAAGATTAGAAATCCAGATCTCATTAATAAAAAATCCATTTTATAACATTTATATTAATTTATAATTTATAATGCTATTTATATTAATGATGCCTGGATTGTTAATCTTAAATTTATTTTATATCATTTGATTTTGTATTTGTATAATAGAATTATTTTTACATTAATATAAATAATTGATACACATTTTTGTTCTTTGTAATGTTTCTAAAACATTTAAGATTAAGAAGTATATGTAGCATGATATGTTAAATTTAGCAGCAGAAGAAAAAACCAGGTAGTTCATTGTATGTGGAGAAAGTAAAATTAATTATCTCCCAAATTAGATGCAAAGAAAGAAGAATCTCTTGTTTCGCTTTGCTTACATAACCTGAACAACCCTGCCTACATTCAGTAGTCAAGTGGAAAAATACCATGTGTGCTTCTGCTCTGAGGGTTTTAGATTCCAATATTATCCTTCTCCCATATAAGGAACCAAGTTCTTTGGAGAATAGGTGATTTCATGACTTGGGGGCAAAATAAACATTAATGGCTCTGAAGTGGCTTAATGTTTTAAGAATCTAAGAATGGTCTCTATTAATCGCCATCATATCTCTGCCTCTGAGTCTTTCAGTCCCTGAGGAGTCACTTAAATGTATTCTAACAACAATTCAGAATTTATCTTCATTAGCATGGTACTGAAATGTGAAATATCTCTAGTTTCTTGTGACATGTGGCCTCATACACAAGTACTAATTATTAACTAATATTCATTCTCAAATACCAGGTATGTGCTCAGGAACTCTTTCTTGAAAGATTTAGCATGGTGAAAGCTTTAATCAGTCCAACTATGTTCACACTAACTCTAGGTCCTCCCCATGCTTGCTTTTTCAGGAAATAAATTAATGATTCATTCTGAAGCAGTCAAATGCAAGAAATTTATGTCCTCAAATATTATGATATTATTTAAGCGTAATTTACCTTTGTCTTTGAAGGAAAATTCTAAGGACCAGAGACGAACACTGCCCTGGAAGTATTGCCTCTATTCTCTTGCATCAGGCCTTCCTTGCTGGTAAGCATGCAAGTGTTGTTCTTGGCAAATTAGCTTATAGTGAAATAATTTAATATAAGTTGCAATTTTTCTGCTCATAAATTCAATATATGAGAAGAAGATCCCAAAAATATATGTCGGTTCTCCTCTTGGGAAGTCACTAATTTTACCTGATGTCAGTCTTGAAATAAAAATCATTACTCCTTCCAACTTACCTTAAAAGAAACAACTCGGGGCTTCCCTGGTGGCGCAGTGGTTGAGAGTCCGCCTGCTGATGCAGGGGACACAGGTTCGTGACCCGGTCCAGGAAGATCCCACATGTCGCAGAGCAGCTAGGCCCGTGAGCCATGGCCACTGAGCCTGCACGTCCAGAGCCTGTGCTCCGTGACATGGGAGAGGTCACAACAGTGAGAGGCCCGCGTACCGCAAAAAAAGAAAAAAAAAAAAAGGAAACAACTCACATCAAACTCAGTCATTCCCTGACTCTTCCCTTTCCAATCCTTTCCATTTCCTTAGCAAAAAGGATTCTACAGTTACTTGAGCCAAGTTTCTTTCAGGGCAGTAAGGAAATAAAGTAACAAGAAAGAAAATGTTTCCTATAAAAGAATTCATGTGAAAATTATACCTAAGAATTGGTTAAGAGATGAATGACATGTTTATTTAATAATTGTTACATAAGAAGATGAGTTATTAACTTCAGAAATGGAAGTTACTACTCACTTTGTATTACTTTGGATATATTAAAATTCTTTCAAATTTAGTCATTTTCCACATGGCTTTATATGAAGTCTCATCTCCTTTTTTTCTGTGAATCAAACTAAGCAAATTCTGAGCACACATTTTTCAAAACATCAGATAGCCCTCCCAAAATTCTAATGACAGATGTTCATAATTACCATCAGTATATCTTATAGGAACTAACTAAACCTAGAGTAGAAATAATCATCTGATTGATATCTTTCACCATTAAGATTGTTTAAGTATTTCCATACACTATCTGCCAGTTCAGTAGTAAAAATGAAGTGTTCAGGTTTGGTAAAATCACTGGGCTCTAGTGTGGTGGGAGACTAGGGGAGAAGTCATGAGTAGAGGGAATTTCAGAGAAAGGCT